>NW_026463782.1:0-73335 GCF_021730395.1 Mercenaria mercenaria
CAAAAAGCAAAACGGCCGCACTGACCGAAACGAAATGCAAGGTAATAACGGTCTAATAGATTACACTTCATGGAGCCACGTATATCAAATATTTATCTATGCTATCTGAAAACAACGTAATAATTATCATGCGAGCCAAATTACGTCTGTAGTGTTATACATTTCGGCAACATTTTTATTCAAAAGCTCTTAGATTTGAAAATGAAACTTTGCTGATTTTCTCAACAGACATTTTATCAATTTTTGACATTGTATTATATTTCGATGGGTCAGTGCAACATGGTCGTAACTTGATTTTTTTACCAAATACACTTTTTTACATAATTTGCCTTATTCAACATAAAAACATCATTTATTAAAATATCTAAATCACATTCTTAAAATAAAAGTGAAAAAAGTAAAATTGTCAAAAGGTTGTATCTCAGGAAGACATTTTCAGTCAGTGCAACATGGCCGTAACTCAACATACGTCTTTGTTGCACAGAGTTAGTATGCCATTTCACTTTGAAATTTCTGTGCAACATGGTTGTAACTAACATTAAACTGTACAATATTACAATAGTTAAATGATAAATAAGGATGATTTTTGTTTTTAAACAACTTAGAAAATGGTAGTTATACTACAAAATTAATATTGTTACCATATTTCATATTTTGTCAATGCAAAGTGGTGTTAAGAATTTATTGACCAACATGTTTAGGATTTTACCAAAACACTTATTCTGTTAAAAAATAATCTGTTAACTATTTCTCAGCAAAACTTCTTCCAAATTCAATATTTTTTTAGCATCAGAAGCCCTATTCATAATGTCTTGACTTAATTTTAAGAGGAAAAAAGGCACCTTTTTATACTTGTAATTATTAAATAAACTTTCCTTTATGCAAGTTTCATGTAAAACTGTGAAAGGATAACAATGAAATAACATTTTTCCTTTTTGTATGCATATTTCCATGAATTGTGCAAAATACAAAATGGTATTATCAAAGGTGGAAATTTTTCTGTGCTATAAGTGAAGCATGACTTCTGCTTGTAAAGCTCGTATTCCGATAAGTTTTATTTGGATATACAGAAGATTTTGTTGGGTATATCGAATATTTGTATAAGTCGTTAAACCACTAAAACATAAATAAGTTTACCAGCATTTACATTTAAATTTAATGAATGATTTACTTGATTTTTATGTTGCGAAACACCAACATAAAGGCCTGGCTGATCAAGGGCCATGGCCAAGAGAGCCCGTGCTCCCCCTATACCCCCCAGTGACTTAAACTCATCCAAGTTGCATGCAACTATTTTGGCACAAAAAAAAATATATTTTCTCAATATATAGACCCAAAACTGCACCAGAGGCCACCATTTCATGCCTGCATTTCAAAATTTCCAGGAGGGGAGATGCTCCCAAGCCCATAACAGGAGGGAAGTATCCTCTCCTATACCTCAACATATAGACCAAACAAGAACTGTCCGTAAGACAGCCAAGCTCGACTATTCGGAATATTGGCCCAGAAGCATGAAAATATTACCCAAAAAGGTTAAATATCAAAAGAGTTTTAAATTCAAAAGGGGACCTAATTTGACCAAAACGAAGGTCAGAGTTATGGGACTTGCTGCTATCAACTAGTTTTATAACCACGAAGGCACATGTGAAATTTCAGTTCAATATCTGCATTAGTTTTGGAGATAGTAACTTGCATGTAAAACTTTAACCAGAATTTTCTAAGTCCAAAAGGGGGCATAATTTGCTCAAAATACATGTCAGAGTTATGGGACTTGACCCAGTGAGGTTGGTAATTGACCTAGAAAAAGAAAAAATAAGTTTCAAAGCTATATACCTTTAAATGATAGCTGTATGTACTTGCATGCAAAAACTTAACCAAGGTGTGGGCCGACGCCGACGCCAGGGTGAGTAGAATAGCTAGACTATTCTTCGAATAGTCGAACTAAAAATGCACTAGAGGCCATTATTATGTCTCCCACACCACTGTGTGGTGGGAGACATATTGATTTACTCCTATCTGTTTGTCCGTCTATCACAAATCTTGTCTACACTCTTAAGTCGAACAGTTCTCATCCGATCTTCACCAAACTTGAAAAAAAATGTGTTTGCCAATAAGTCCTCAGCCAAGTTTGATAACTAGCCAAATCAGCCCAGGCACTTTGGAAGTATGGCCCTTGAAACATTGGTTTTTGATAAACAAAGCACTGAAAGTCTGATTGGATTGTATTTGATAATCAAAGCACTATAAGTCTGATTGGGTTGTATCAAAGCTCTGAAAGTCTGATTAACTTGTTTTTGATAATCAAAGCACTGGAAGTCTGATTGGGAATTAAGAATATATAGGGAGTAGGGTTTACGCTTGAACATTTCTTGTCTGATCTTATACTACTATTCAGATGAATTGGCAGTTGTGGGAGACATGCACTTTTCTCAAAAGCAGCTCTAGTTTATTACCTAAATTTCAAAAACTTCCAGAGGAGACCCTTTCCCCCTCTCCAAATAGGAAGGAGGTATTATACCAAACAGGAAGGAGTTATCCCCTCCTGTACCTCAAAATTTAGACCCAGAAATGCACAAGAGGCAACCATTTCATACCTAAATTACAGAAATTTCCAGGGGAGAGCCCCTCCTCCTCTCCTCACTTGAGTCTTACTAACAGGAGGGAGGGCTAACCTCTTGTACCTCAAAATTTAGACCAAAAAATGCACAAGAAGCCAGTATTTCATAACAGTATTTAAAATATTTCTAGGGGGAAACCCTCTGAACCCCTTCTCTACCTTTATATCCCCTTCTCTACCTTAACATTTAAACCCAATTGCACCTGAGGCCACCATTTCATACCTATATTAAAAAAGAAAATCCAGGGAGAGATCCACCTGACCCCCTTAACGGAAGGGAGGTATCCCATCATGTACCTCAAAGTTGTGACCCAAAAAGGCACTAGAGGCTTCCATTTTATACCTATATTCCAGAGGGAGACTCCCCTGACCAACCTAACAGGAGGTGGGGACCCTCTCAATACCTGAAAATTTAGACAAAAAATATGCATCAGAGGCTGCCATTTCATAAATATAATACAAAATTTTCCAGGAACAGACCATACTGACATTCAAATTTCACATCAGGTGTATGGCATCATTTTTGATGTTAGTTTCATGTGACTGTGTTGTTGTGTTTATCATGTTCTTTAATTGTGACATTCTTAGTTTTACTCAAGCTAAAGAGTAACTTTATACCACTGATAATTGTTTAAGTGTAGATTTTTATGTAATAAAAAGACTTTTAGACTTGTATCAAGAAGCATGCACATGTTCTTTTGCAGAATAGTATTGTGCTCCTGTTGCATACATTATTTATGCTGCAGAACCGGTGCATATTTCTTGATGAAAATCTAATAACTAAACACAGACATATTCAAATACCTTAGACCTTAAAGGCTCATAATGCCTATATTCTATAAAATATGCAAATATCTTGTACTTTAAAGACACTCAGTGTCTACATACTGTAAAATATTCAAGTACCTTGGACCAGTCAAGCACTTATTGTCCATTTACTGTAAAGTACTGAAATAACTTTGACCATAAAAGCTCTCAGTGCCTATATTCAGTAAAATATGTGAATATTTTGGACCAGTCAAGCTTCTATTGTCCATTTACTGTAAAATAATGAAATAAGTTTGATCATAAAGGTAATATTCAAGTACCTTTGACCAGTCAAGCTCTTATTGTCCATTTACTGTAAAATACTGAAATAACATTGAATACTAAAACTCTCAGCGCCTGCATTCATTAAAATATGCAAATATCTTGGACCAAGTCAAGCTCTTATTGTCTTTTTACTGTAAAATACTTTTAAATAATTTAAAATGTGTTTTTGTAGTAGTACATTTTTATTTCTACATATTATATGATTTTTTTGACATTTTTGCGAGTAAAACAAGTCAATAAAAGTACAGAAAAAGATAAATGGATATGCTTAAAAATATTGAATTAATAGTCTTTTGAATAAACATCTTTGTTATGAATTATCTCCAATAAATTATTTGTTATCATTTAGTTACGACCTTGTTGCACTAAGTTTTTGACAAAATTTCCACACATTTCAGCGCAACATGGTCGTAACTGGAAAACTTTCAAATAACTCCTCAGTGAAAATTTTTTTGACATTTTTTCCCATAGTATTGTAGTTATTACTGTTATTTGATAAAAATAATATAGATTGTATTGTTTTTCATTATATCATTTGAATACAAATATATTTTTTGCTTCTCCTGTAAAGTTTTCAAAAAATGAGTTACGACCGTGTTGCACTAACCCATCGATTTGTAGTTTTAAATCGTTCGCATGGACGGCGTATGATTGTTGTAGTTTACATGTTCAGGGTTATCACAAAGTAAGCAATCAATTGGTAGGATAATGAAAAAATTGCAAAAATGTACCATTAATAAAACTACAAATGCAACTGGTGAATTTCAGTGTTCGTTAAATTAATTAATTTTATGGATCAGTATGCTATAATAATTTTATATAAAACAAATAATGCCTAAGGAACTTGTCGGCTTTATATTTATAGCAAACTTCGGCTATTACCAACACAATTTCCGTTTCTCGAAGAGTTCGTTATAAGCGAGGTTTACTGTATACGGTAATGTATATCTAAGTAGCAAACTAAGAACATAAATAAACTTACAGTTTCATCGAAAATATAAGACTAAACTGTGATAAGATGCCACCAATGTCAAATCCTTACGAATTGATGATATCAAATGATTTCTTTAATAATTGAAAAGAAACACATTGCTGACCGCAAAATGAGACTGTAATAAACACAATGTTTGCAATACGTGCATGATTTTTTTTCATGTAGTAAAAATTATATGTTGCGTAGCAAGTTGGACATTAAGTTATATTACAAAGTACCCGACAAAGCTTAGCACGTGGTCTTATTCCTTTCATTTCATCCTTATGGCGCAAGAAAGGGGTGATAGTAATCCAATATGGGTCATTATTGGAGACTGTTATTCTGAAACTGTATAATAAAAATATTCAATTTTGGTACAATTTTCTTTAAGTACGATTGTGTTCGCAATAAGAAACCTAAAATTGTGTAAATGAAGAAGCGGATTGGACGCATAATAAAGACTTATGATTTTGAGAGCCGCTGTAATCTCATATGAAACAGCCCTATAGCCGATCTGTACGAAGCTAGGTCATTCACCTGTTATGTAACAGATAAATGTTTATAACGAAACAGAGAACGGCTAAAGGGCAATGCATGTAACAGTAAACTAACAACGGGCAACACACGAGACAGAGGGGACTTGAGAGGTTTAGGACCTGGAATAATGTTAACGAATACAAAAATAAAATGTACAACTTTGACATTATGTGTAGAGAAAGAAAAAAAACCCATAAAAATGAGAACAAAATGAGAAAAATTAGAAGTTGTTACCGAAAAATGCTAATTCCTGAATAAATTCGATTGTAATGACCTATGTGACTGTTTAATTACAAAGTATGATTGACTGGGCAAGTGAAAAACGAAAGCAAAAAACGAAGAGGTGAAATACTCTTCAAACATAGCATTTAACATGCTAATAAACGCCTGACAAAAAAACCCCACAAAACACCCCAAAAAAATAGGAACCGTAATACCTGAGACACCAAAATATGTACTAATTGCTTTTCAATTTACTTACTAAAGCAACATTTTGGATCTATCAGAAAACACGTACATTTTAGAATAGCAAATTTAAATTCGTGATTCGATTGCTGATAGAAATATTCTACATTATATTACGACTTTAGCACAAATAAAGAAAAACAGACAAAGATGGAGATTGATGTTACAACAACATCATCAACAACAACAACAACAACAAAAAGAGCATAGAGTACCGGTTATTTGCATAGAGTACTGGTTATTTGATCTGACGGGTTCTTTATCAAAATGTTATTTTTTTTATTATTATCATTCGTTGTAACATCGTGAAGAAAGCAAAAAGAAACCCAAGAAACTTGTCAAGAACCAATAATTCGAACACATTAAAGTAAAATACATTAGCGCATTGGAGTAATAACATTTACTATGTCTTTATAAAAATAGTAAAAATCACCACTTGTATGCAAAGTTATTACAATAATATTTAATATCATACAAGTTACACCATATCATACTTTAATACATTATACAGAAAATATTCCCCTAGGCCTTTTTCGCACGTCTTTGACAAAACTATAATAAAACATTTAAGCAGTACCGTAGTTTTCTATTCAAACTATCTACATGATAAACTTCAAATGATGCATAATTAAAAAAAAAAACAAAAAAAACTTGCACGTCTTTGACAAGACTATAATAAAACAATTAAGCAGTACAGTAGCTTTATTTTAAATACAAACTAGATATGTTTGAAATAAAACAGTTAACTCTTCCTTGACTTGTATACAGTGTCACGTGCCTTGGAATTCGTGAATTTTATGATGACTTTACGATTAACATTCAACTGGGGTTTTCCTTTTCGATGACATTTGTCAATGTCAGAACTTTTAGTATTGATTTTGGCTTTTTTAGCAAACTATAAGATTTTGGTTTCAATTGGTTCGTCGTATGTACCAGTATCAACAGGAAGGTTTGATATGTCTAGCCACATTCTCCTTCCATACTGCGCAAGCTCATCGTGATCGAGCTTGGCTTGTGCCAATTCAGCATTCAGTCTAGCCAACTCTGTATTCAAAACAGCAATTTCATCCCTAAGAGGCTGGGTTTCCTGACGCACAAGATCATGAATTTCACTGCGCAGTTCTGACATGCTTTCCTCTTTTAATGCCTGTTTAAGGTCTTTTATTAATATGGGGGCTAATTTAGAGTTAAGGAAGGCAAGATCTTCTTGACTAAACTGCATAGTGGGTGGAGGGTTTTGTCCGAAACTCTTGTCCGAATCTGACTCAACTGCGTCAAAGTAATCAGTCCCTTCGCCCTCACTATCAGCAAAGTCGCTGGTATATCCGGGTTTGTTTCTCTTAAGGAGAGGTGTCTGACTCTGGCTCGGGGAAGACTTATATCGTTTTCGCTTTGACTGGCTATTGTTTCGCCTGCCCATTTGTCATGGCGGGAATAACCTCAATGATCAAAGTTCAGGTAAAAAGTTCTCAGCAAGTTTCAGAGGTCATACAAGTCCATATCACTATATCACATTTTAGATCTCTGTTACCTCTCGACGAATAAAAACGAATCGCACTCAGGAATTGGCTGTAAACCGCTGTATAACTACATTTTATAACACAGCTGAAAGATCTGAACCATCTTGTTTACACCGGAAGTGGAAGTACATAAGGTAAGTAGTTGTAAAATTGTAAAATCCAAAAGGGGCATAACTCAAGATCAGTATATTCAGAAAGTCCCGACAATATGCACATACCCACTTCATGTAGATGATGTATATAAAAACAAAAATAAGTATCCAAAAGTGATAGCTACGTACCAAAAACGCAGCCTCCAAAGACCACAGCTCACATCACGCGGAAGTGCACACGACCATCACGAACACGTGCGCGCACACACACACACACGCACGCACGCAGAAAGAGAGAGAGAGAGAGAGAGAGAGAGAGAGATATGAACATATGTAGCTAATAAAATATAAACGAATGGCTGTTACATGTCTAGATAGTTGCTTGGCAAATATACTCTCTCTATTCACATTAAAACTGGAGAAATTAGTAATTTTTCATTGTTCCGTATAACCTAAAACTCAGTTTAGCAGTGATCGTTATATGTGAAGATTTCTGCACTAATTTTCACTTGAATTAGATAGAGTAACAGTGCATAAACTTCAGATGTAGAACTTTCAAACTTGTAGAAGTTTCAAAGTCCATAAAAAGCCATAGCTCAAGAAAAATACTGGAGATGAAAGTCCCGATAATATGCGCATATCCTCTTCATGTTAATGCTGCATATCTTGATGAATACTGTAGGAGGTGTAGAGTACACAATGTGTGACAGACTACGGACGGATTGACAGTTCAAACACTATGTGTACTACTTGGATGTACAATAGCCCGCTTTCTGAAATCTTTAAATTACTTAAATGTCTTTGGGACTAATAGGTAGCTACACGACTGGCTGACGTATATAGACCCTGTATAGATAATCTTACTCATATTCACAATATCAGGCAAAAATGTTTGATACAAGTTCACCTTTATTTTAAATAAAAATAGTTTTAGGTAATTTTAAAAACAAATCTCCAATGTATATTTAAACAGGATAACCATGTAGGGGAATATTGCACATGCATTAGGTCTGCACTGAGATCAGGCGTGGAGTTACCCAACTACGCATTAAAAGAGGAAGATACGAAGATATGCCTGTTGACAGGTGCATTTATCAATCTTAATGTGTAATTATAAGTAAACCTCACTAGCATGTAACATGTATAATGATATGGAAAATAATCTTTTGGAAAAAAAAATTGTAATTTATGCCCATAATTGATTGGACATGTCTAATGGAGACAGTAATTTTTGACAATAGTACTTGTTTTCATAGGACAGTGTCTTATCACGGTTGGTTTTTTAAAAAAAAGGTTTTAATATTTGAAAATAGCATTTACCTCTCAGTTTGATCTGTTAATAGGTGCATAATTTTGTAAAACAGAAGAACTTAATATGTGATAATGATGCATATGTGGTATTTTGTATACATGTAATAGTCTCTTGTAATCATAATGATCATAATGTACATTGTGTACAATAATATGAAATAAGGCACTGCCTCAATCGGGAATCGATCCGACTTCAACTCATCCTATAAGATCTGAAAAGAACTGTCTAATGACAGCATCGATTCCATATCATTTAAAAGGTAGATTTTGGAAAAAAATCACTGCCAATATTTGTACTAATGCGCAAGACGTTGCGGTTCGGACAAGTTATGTGTACGCTTATTAGACACAAGGAAAAAGCGTATTCTTCCAAAAAATCCGAAGTCAGACGCTCTGTGCACCTGCCGGAAGGACACATTTTTTTAATTCGATAGTACATATCTCATTCGGTAGATCGCATGTTACCGTAGAGGAATCGATTCCCTATTAGGTGTATGCTGTCTATTAGAATAATAAACTTGAATGTTCACATAAGTCTTGTACATACAATTTCTGATGTTTAATTTTGAAAACATTCATGCATAAAAACAAAGTACATGTAGATGATTTAGAGTTTTATGTCAGTCATGTTTTGATGAAGCATAAAATCATGCGAGTAGGCATTTCCTCAAAATGCACGTTAGCTGCACGTTCAGAGAATATTTTAATCCAACCTAAGGCCTTAAAACGAATTATTTAGAGCTATGTATTCCGTTTTAAAGTGAGAACTGTAATAAAAGTATAAAGCTTAATAAATCTGCATTATAAACGAATAGATATCAATTTAACTTGGTGTCCCTATTTCAAAAGTTTATAATCGATATTTGCGTTAAGGTTTTATCTACAAAAAGTTCAATTCAATTCAAATTTAATTCAAATGTATTCAGGCATAAGATCATAAAACATGATATATAACTTGTACAGTAAGAATACATATATACAATAATCAATAAATTTAAAATGCTTTGCTTAAAATTTTGTAAAAGTCTTTGTATAGACATGCTGATTAATAAATGAAAGATGATTTAGTCAAGTATATTTCATAGTTTATGATAAAGAGTATAATCGTAACGCCTGGAATGACCTATTAAAGTAAAACTAATCACTTATTTCCAAATTGGTCCCATTCATGTCTAACCTAAGAATAGAAGTATCTCGTAATACTGTTTGGTATTTATTACGGCATGAATACAGGCATTTTGTAAGTGCAGAAAAGTAAAACAATCTAACACAATTCAACTGAAAAATAAGTACTAAGGAATTTAAGAAACTGCCATTTACATTTAACACAATCAATAAAATGTAGAAATTGCGTTGAAATTGATATCCAAATCGTACAGTAACAGTGGCGGATGTCTATGACAAATATAAATGAATCTTTGATAATTATATTAGACAATATTAGTCGTTACACTTGTTTCACTCATGTTCACATTCGTCGTTGGGTCAGTAAGGTGTTCTTTTAAACGGATGGGAGAATTCAACACATATGACACGATGAGAACGCCCAGCAGTAACAAATCCAACTATTACCAATGTTGTTTCGGCCTCCCCCAACTTTGTTAGTGTATATTGTCACATTATTGCAATTGCTCGTACAAGTTTTGAACATTACAGAGATAAAAAATGAGCCTTGTTGTTCTAAAACTAAAAATAGGCACATGTCAAATATTAGGCCAAAACTTTAAAGAATATTCAAATTTCACGGTTATTTTTTCATGAAAACGTATTTGTACATAATTTGCAACACATTTGTGACCATAAACACTTACTGTGATGTCCTAAACACAAGTCGTGATTTAGCTCTGAAATTATTAGAATCTGCAAAATGTCAGTTATAACATTACGGCGTGTGCGGCCTTCTATGAATTGAAAAATGTGCATGTATATGTTATCACGTTTTATTAAAGAATATCCTAGTTTCACAAAAATTACAAACTAAAAACATATGAAGACGTTTTATTCAAGAATATCTTAGTTGTTCACCACTGTAACAAACTAAAAACATATGAATAGTGATACTTTATTCCTGAACGATATGAACACCAGTTTATATATTAACTGGAATGGCGGAAGAAAACCGTTTCATAAAACTTTTTTCAACACCCATCAAAGGTAGCAATTATTGTTAAAATGTATAATAAAATACTCTAAATGCACTAAAAAGGCTCATTTCTTAAAAAAATGTCACTTCTTAGGTTTTTTACATTACTGACGAATCAGGAAGGACAAGACATTACCTTATTCTTAGGCATACGATTACCTTATTCCCAGCAAGTGCCAGCTTCAATAACAAATTCTAAAGGAAATGACTTCAAAGTCAAAGCCCCTTCATAGACTCCCATTAAATCAAACCATGAGTATTTTATCAAGTTTTATTGTTCCACCAAAAAGAACACACTAAAACATATGGATAGTGATACAATATTTGCATAAGTTTCGCTTGAGGACACATTAAGGAGTAGAGGATGACCTGCTTTAACATGATTTTTCTTCACATTTCTGAAGAGTAAACTTGTAGGTGAAAGTGAAAAATTAAACTATATCGTGGTACTTTTTTTAATAACATCTTATGCATCAAGATTATTTTAAGATAACAAAATGTGTAAAAGACTATTGTTATCTTTAATCAGATTCAAATCTCTCATCGGTACTTAAAATGAGCCGAAATTTTGTGTACAGTATGGGAGGCCCATAAGCTAAATGTATCACAAATTTTCCCTTTTCGCCAGAAAAAATAATTACAGAAAATCAATTATTTTTTTGGATATCTGTTTCCTACCCTAATAAATTAAAAGTAAAATTATTCAAGAATGGGTTCATTAATTACAATAACTGTGATACCCTTCAAAGAAATACACTGCCAACTTTTATGCAATTCCTTCATAAATAAAAGAATTGAATCACACCAAACACTTCACCAATTTGTGAATGTCTGTTCTGAGAATACGAAGAAAATGTATAATGAGAACTAAATCCTTCGACCCAACCTTCATCAAAGCATGAACTTCCATTATTTTTCTGTCAACGTATCAGACTACTTCATTCTTCCATTCCATGTATTTATAGGTCTACAATTTGAACATTATTAATAATTATTCACAAATAATTAACCCTCTCCACCAAGACAGCAAGTCAAAATCAGTTACCTGCTGAAAATCACCCATATAATTTTGATTACGTCAAAGCAATATAACTAACATTTACGCTCCCTCTAGAGCCTTGGATGACCGCATTATAATTACTGAGATTCAAGAAATCAAAAGGCTAAACTGATGGTCCAGAAATACCGTGACTAAATTTATAGCCTTTTCAGAAGGATGTTATTGTAAACACGTCAGATATTTACTGTTAATCATAGGAATTCATTAAATAAAGGTTTTATATTTGCACTTTTAAATTCATTCTTTTTGGCATCTAATAGAGGAAAGAAATGTGAATTTATAAGAAATAAAAACAAAAAAATGTACTAGAAATGCCACTGGACCCCTAAGGGCACTAAAAAGATTCATATTTGAAAAAGTCACTTCTTGGGTTTGTTTACATTACTGACCAATCAGAAAGGACAAAACATTACCTGACTCACAGGCATACGATTATCTTATTCCCAGTAAGTTCCAGCTTCAGAATACCTTAGGATATATTGGTACTCTCGCCCTACCGGGCACGGGCAAACACCAGTCCCTTGGGACTGTGCAAATTTTATAATACGAAAATATATGCGTTAAATCTAGATTGTAATGGCCAAAAATATGAATTGGTAACCATTGGCAATTTGCGTTTTTGCCATTGCATCTTGTGTCAATTTTGTTTAAAACAATGAATGATACCACTGTAAACTGGCCAACTCATGATTTAAACAGTTACGAACAGGCCTGTCATATTACTACAAATAATTTGAGAGCCTTAAACTAATTTCATCATGAAATTTTATTTATAATTTCTAATCTTTAGTTACTGATGCAATACATGTAAAACGTCGTCGAAAGAAATCCTTATAGCCGAACTCTGAAAATTTGGTGATATTTAAGGGTAATTTTCCTTTAGATTTTATTTAAACAAAGTATTGCACATTTATCTAAAATAAAATCAATCAAACGGAATATCAGTACAATACATAATACACTAGATAATAATGCACTTCAAGAATAAGCATTTGATAAATAACTGCTGTAACTGTGTACAAATTTTGATCAAATATCAATGTTATCAAGTACCTCAACCATATGAAGTGACATAGTGAGTACATATTTGTTTTACAAATTCTCTATGAATGAGTTTTCTTGTTTCTGACTTTGCGGTACACGTAGTATGTGTTCAGCCCCTGTTAGCTCATAAGCGGGTGTTTGTCTTGTAAGTATTTAAGTATATTAAGTTTGGTAAGAAATTCTATAATGTCAATTTTGATACCTATGCTCTTAATTTCGATACGATTTTAGTGAAGCTTGTAAAATACTATAAACAAAGCCAATGAGAACTTCCTAGAAATATTTTTATATTCAATACAAACATTCATTTATGCTACAGTTTATCAGGAGCAGAAGAATAAAGCTTATGGTTCGTAATAATGGCCACAACACAGAGCAGACGTTAGATCAACTTCAGTTATGCTATTATATTTTAGGATTATTTTCTGTATTTCATATCCTTTCATAATACCTAACCTAGTAGATACCGTTTAACATGGAAGTCGTCCATCTTCAGAGAATGCCGACGCAAGTCACAATTTTGAAAACTCTAGGCAAACTATAATAAGCAAACTTATTAGTCACAGTGATGTTTTGCAAGGAAAGACATATAAGGCAACATATTAAGGGAAATCATTTCAGCATTATCGTATCCGTCATTTTGAAGCTTGTTTGTCGATGGTGTTACATATTTAAACCACGTTATCTAAGAGGCGGAGCGAACTGGTTCATAACCTTATAGGATAACTGAACATATTGAGTCACAAACTTGACTTTATTCAAAATTATTCCCCTTTTGCAAATTAAGGTAGTTTTTATGCCCCCGAAGGGAGGCATATTAGTTTTCAACTGTCCGTCCGTTCGTTAGTTCGTTCGTCACAACGTTAACTTTTTGCATTCCGTTCGTTAGTTCGTTCGTCACAATGTTAACTTTTTGCATGAATGCACTTTACTCGCGAACCACTGCAACCAGGACCTTCAAACTTCACATGCTGATAGTACTTATTGAGTACACGACCCCTACTGACTTTGGGGTCACCAGGTCAAAGGTCAAGGCGCTGCGGGGGCATTTGTCACCATTAGTGACAGCTCTTGTTTCTCATTGCTTCTGCTGAATGGATTATGATCTAACTTGATTCAGTGATTCATGTCGTTGAGAGGAATTGAAAAACAAATTAACCATAAATCCGCCCTGAAAAATGATAAAGCTATCTGCCCATTTGTACTTAATTCAATGTTTTTAGGCAATAAAGAACTATAATTCTGTCTTGAGTATAGATAAGATCATCTCCTACGCGAACCGTAAAAGTTGTAGTATTAAATATTATTTGTTACCAATATATTTTTTTTCTAACAAAGCTTAAACAGGGCTTTGAATCGACTTTAGGGAAAGCTCTATATGTAGTTTAGTTTAGAAGTTGTTTTCACAGTGACTACAAACTTTGAACTAAATCACATAAAGGAGAGAATTTGAAATGTTGATAACTGTGAAAATGTATTGTAACAATGCCCAGTATTAGATCTTGTGTGACCTACATACCAGACATAAGTATCAGCTGTACTGTAAAACATAAATGAGCTCCAATACAGGAAAAAATAAAAATGATACTTGCATGTCCAACTCACATGTGATAAGCTTCAGCAAAGTCAAATTCAGCTTATATTTCATCAATACGACTGAATATTTACAATTACACCTCTTCAGTTCAGTGCTCGTTGATACTCCGAACATACTTTATATGTAAGGACCAGGAAGATGCTGTTGAATATTATATTTTAGTTTCCTATCATCACTTTCAAATAGTATTGCTCCAATGTTCTTTTTATGTAATCTATATATTATAAATGTATTTCCTCGTGAATTTGTATTCAAAGACAAACTGTATATGAAATAAATGTTTAAGCATTCACTGCCTCAAAGACAGTTCTTTTGAACTTGCAAACATATTGGATTTCATTTCGTATTGTCTCCAATTTCAATTCTTTTTTGTCACCATTACCATGCTTTGCAGCTACAAATACAACCACAACCCCGTTACAAAATACATTCATTAACATTATTTTTACATGTAGTGGATCGTATTCCTATTGTTTTTATGTTCAAATATTTTAGGTTATATAGAAAAAGAGGGTATAAATATATTAATTATTATATATAGATAATTATTGATTGAAAAAAGACTTACCGGCAATAAATTCCATTTTTTTTTTGTTCTTATGATTTTTTTTTTTGGAAAACTCGCCAAAAGTGATTAAATATCATTTCCGTTTAAAATATAGCAGAAACCACGAGTAACTGTGGACTCTATGAAGAAAAATGCATGGGACACGTCAGGTCATATGGAGACTTTCCAGTTTTGCTGGTGGAGGAAAACCACGGGCGCCCATCCGTTCATTATTTCTTTACGGATGGGCACATCGGTAGAACCACTGACCATCCGTAAGCTAGTTGGATGGCATCCTCACGTGAAAAATTCGATGTCCGGGTGAGACTCAAACCAACATCTGTGAGGGGCAAGTGATTCGAAGTATTGTGCACTCAGCCAAGGATGTCCCTATAAACAGGTTGTAAAGACGCAAGACATGAAATAAAGTCTATAAATTGATTTCTGAGTCCTTCATTTACCCAAAATAGATTTATAAACGTGAAATTTGTAAAAAACATCGTTTCTAACAATATCTGAAGTTTTGTTATTTCTTTTCGAGATGCGCTCGCAAATAATGACAACTCTATCCTCAGACACGTACCAACAAGCAAAGACTTCTTTTGGAATTAAACAACTGAGTCAAAAATAAAAAATGGTTTTAGACACATTTTTACATTTTTATCACAGCAAAGACAGATAAGGATATGTTTGAACACCCTTTACAAACTGCTTTTTTGTTTTAACAAGTTGGTGATAAATGTGTTATTACTTCCTATTTTAGAATAAAGATCTTTAAAATTTTACTTGTATTATTCATATTCTGAACAGGTTTTAATAATAAATTAACAGAAGTAATACTTTATAGGCAGGATTAATAAAAATGCAAGTATATTGATCTGTATTTAGATATAGTACCTTTATCTAGATCAAACTGGAAAATCAACTTGGAATCATTTTTCTTAATATATAGCCCGGGCACGAAATCGATTTGCACGTGTAAAATGCTGTTACATCTTTATGGTTTCGAAAAATTTTTTTACAGGTTTGTTTTCAAAACATTTTCTTGTAAAATTTAACTTATCTATTTTGTTTGTTTGATAGTATGCAGTGTGTCATAAAGTGTGTTAAAAGATATGCCTAAGACATTGTTACAACAAAGGTAACCTTGTCGCTGTATCTGTCCAATATGGCTGCTCATAACAAAACAAAAAGATAAACAATGAAACATCATGTATGTTTTTTTTGAAAATATTTCATACATCTTTCTGAAATTTTGTTTTCAAAACCTGTTCAATAAGACCAAAGAAATAATAGCCACACTGGCATTGCTACCCGAATGGAATTTTCATTAGAATTTCTTCACAACTGATAGAAATTGTCAAATTTTGGTTCAGGTGTTCTAAAATTTCGTTTTTATTATTTGTAAAATCCAAGTATTTTGACTTAGTGGATGTTAACATGTTTGATCATGATAGTTTCTAGAGTAAGTAAAAATAAACTGTGGTACGCAGGCAGTTGAACATAAAATACAAACTTCAGGTAGACATTACCTATTTTAGATATAAATGTAATTAACTGCGCCAAAGTTTACAGTTTGAAAAAAAATTGATATAACATATTTTGAAAAAGAGTTTTTTGAGGTAAAAAAAAAAGAATCCTGGGTACAATAATAGGAATAAAATGGAGACAACTCCGCAAAGACTTTACTGTAGGCTTAGGTGACTATTTACCTAATACTTCATACAAACCATGCACGTTTGACTTCTAAGCAAAAAAATAAATAGATCTAATTACTAAAACGGTCAGCAGTCTGAAAAGAAAACAATGTATAAATAAAATTATATATTGTTCTAGGAAAAGTTTGACATTTTATTTTCAAAACGGGTGAAATTTGTCAACAAACAGACGGCTCTTTTCTTTTAAATAAGAGTCAAAACCCACAGAATTTCACATGGTGAAATATGTTGAAAAAGCTACTGCTGGAAAGAGAGAAATCTCTGCTACCCATTATATGTAAGTTAAAGTATGGTAGCAATACCTAGAAATAGACTGTTACATGCATGGTTGTTATCCTGCATATCATTTAACATAGATACCTTATTTTTCCATTATACAGATATAACTCAAACTGGATTAGGATTGACAAACGGTGTTTACTCAACAATTCTACTCTATATAAGCTTGTTTCCCTTGTGAAAGAGGGCTTTTGGCAAGTCTCAAAGGTATGTACAAAACACTTGAATATTCTCTTACGTAATTCAAAGCATAACAGAAATGAAAGAAGAGAGGATTTGATAATGAAAAATCCAAACAACCTCTGGGAATCGAAACCGGGTCGCACGGATGGAAGCCCAATGCTCTAAACACTGAGTCAAAGAGTCGACTCCTTGACGCAGAACTTTGTTAAAGATTGGTTTTAAACTTGAGGATATAAACTAGCAACCATGACAATTCAAAACGACATAAAACGTTGAGAATAGCAGAAATATTATTGAAAAGGTTTGGATAACAATTTTACACGTGTTGGGATATCTCACTGACTGTCTCTTTGGTTGTTTGCTGTTTGGACGTACTTATCCCCAATGACAACTTGGTTCCCGTCGAAACGCGAGGACGAGTCAATTTTATGATAACTGATAAAATAACAATTCATAATGTGTGCACATTACTTGTCAATTTGATATAAATATTTATTTCATTTTAACTATCCAGTTTGTACCCTGCTAACTGAAAATGCAGATAACAATTGGATGCAAGAAAATTGTTTTGTGAGTTCGTATACTCGTAAGGATTTTTTTCAGTTGTTTTTCTATTTGTTTTCATTCTTGTTCCCGTATTTTCGTTTCTTTCTTTTGACGGGTTGTATTTGCATATATGTCTTTATGTAACATAATATTATGTTCATTATTTGTTTGTTTAAGTGCTTGCAATAATTAATTATAATTAATATCATCCTTGATATTATGCTAAACATTTCTCATCTTGATATTTCTCCTTCGTGTTGGTTGTTAAAGAGCATATGAAGGAATCTAAATTTTTTATGCAAAGATGAAATAAAAATTAAATTTCCATGCTGAGTTTCGAACCCACACGGCAAAAAATCTGTTTAACATTCATCTTGACAGTTACGCTTTACTTTTGAGCTAATTTGTAACTCGTATTTTAGTGTTTTACATGTTACAAAAATGTTGAATTCCATATTTTCCGTTTTAATCTATCAATAGTAACGTTCTTACCTAAATAAGACAAGGTAAATTATGTTGATTGCCCTATCTATAAACTGAATTCTCTAACGTTAAAATCAAACTATACCTTTCTAATTGTTAAAGTTTGTTTTTGAGTTATGTTTTCATTGTTTGCTTCGTAAACATTTTCGGTTAGTTGTTGATGTACAAAGTAAGTATGTTTATCATTCACTTGTTGTTAGATTTTCATAAATGTAAAATCATATGAAATAGATGTTTACCTTCGACTATAATCGTTAAATCAGTGTATTTACTCAAACTGAGTTTGATAAGTAGTCTTTTCAAAATTGTTTGAAATGGAAACAAGATGACCAGAAAAAGTGTACGTAAATTGAAAACGTCTGCTGCAAAAGTTCCATGAGACTAGTTTTAGTTTTATACACATTGACCCACACCTCACATTTCATATATTCGTCAGAACTTTTCAAAAGAAACATGCCTGTTGAATGGTATCTTTATAAGGGATAGCTTTTTTAACCAGATAAGATAAGATAAGATAAGATTTATATAGTATCACACTGCATGAATGCAAACAAAGTACAGTTACAATTACATATAAAATGTTCATGCAAACCTTTCTTAAAAATAACATGACAGACTAGGAGAACAAATATCTATTACCATGATAACAGAATCAAATTTTAAAATAGTTTCATATTTACATTCTTTCACTAAAACTTCTAAAAGGATTTATATAATTCACAGTAACATTCTCCAGCATGTGGATATTACACATTATATACACACACATGCCATTAGCCCTTGAAAACAGACAGACTGTATCAGAGAGTATCAGGAAAAATGACTGATGCCTAAATCACGGCTACAAACCCTAGCGTCTCTACCGCAAACTGGTGAAAAGGAAAAGTGCTATGAACATTTCCGTGATGCAGCTATCAACGGTTTCGAAATGTAAACAGGTGAGAACAATTTATATTTGACGTTATAAAATCTTTGATGTACAGTCCCTGGCTTGCGGATTGTTCAAAGTCCGCGCTTCCCCGCGATTGGACCCTAGCGCGGACAATTTTCTGAGCCGCGGGGATGCGCGTTTTTTCATGCATCTCCGCAATATATTTAACAGCGTCCGCCGCGACCAAATGCAATAAAATCGATTGCGGTGTCCCGCGATGATGGTCGCGGCGCAACGCGATGAAGTGCCGGTGGTTCGCGGTTAATTGCGATGAATCGCCGCGATTTACAGGTAAATGCAGTGGCTTGTTGTTATTTATACAGTTAATTTAAAATTTCAACACTATGATGGGATAAGAAATGAAAAAATTAAACAATGTTTTATATTTTTGAATCATTTATTTCTTCTTACTTTTCTATTTCAGGTGTTATTTCAATTAACTCATATAATTTAATAAATGCAAGGATTATATTTTTAAAACATCAGGTTTATGAAATTTAATATCATTATGTCTTTGAACTTGTATAATACATGTATATATAAATGTACTACTGTATAATTTGTTAATTCATTTAGACAAGATGAAAATAAATAGTATTTTGTACTTTGCAAGCATTTATTTCTTCTAACTATTCTATTTCAAGTATAATTTCCATTAAATTCTATAATTTCATAAATGCACAAAAGACTGTCACTGCTTTTAAAATTCCGGCGTTATGTAATTTCATTGAACTCGTATGCTATAATTAGCTAATTCATTTGAACCAGATGATTTTGGTTTTGAATAATATTGCAATAATATTTAATAAAACACTATCAATGAAGTAATTGATATTGATGACTGAGTTGCGAAAATACCTCACACATCGAAAATTCGATTTCATTCATCAACGTATTGTGGTCGATAATTCAAGTTCAATGATGCCCATTTGTTTTAATTCCGAGATATGAATTAAATTATAGTTGATTACTTACTTGAGTGTTTCATGCCATGTTCTAAATTTTCCACTGATCAGTTCGTTAACCAATAAAAATGTTACTAGTCAAGCATAAAGTACACGTGAAAAGTAAAGACTGCGCGGTCACAAAGCCACTATGTTGATTTTCTCATGGCGCGGCTCTGTTATATAGTGATTTATTTTTTTTCCCAGATATTATCAGATTACGAGTTTAAAAATCATGTATTTACAGCTTTTTGTAATATTTTAGTGATCAAGTCTGCTACATGTAAATAAGGCGTTGAAGGTGTTACATAGTGAAATTAAAAAATGTCGAAAATGATGTATATAATGTATATAAAGTATCTGCATTTAAAACGGAATTGATTTTCCACCCGATAATGTTCTTGAAACATTTGCAATAATAATGATTGATTTAATCAAAACGTTACGCAAGAAAAAGACTGCCACCGCTCAAGAACTAAAGTCTATGCACTACTACTTTATTTACTAACTTTAAAACATTTAAAATATATTAAAACTTTAAAAACACATTTATAATAACAATGTTGAATGTATTTACGTCCGATACCTTCCATTCACAGGTTTATTTTTAGATTACACGCCACGCCTATATGTCATATCGATATGTTACTCCATGTACTTTACTATTCGCATTATGGTTAACAATTTCGCTTTACTGTACGTTTTTAAATTGACGGCATTTTTTTATTATTAAAGATTTTTTAATTCTGTTTTTTTGTCTTTTCTATTCGAAAGTCCAAATTTAATATCCGCATTGATTTCAATCTATTTACTTTTTAGACATAATAGCTATTTACGACCGCGCTGTATGAAATTTTACCGGTAATTTTACTGAAAATCGGCCGTTTTTATGTAATTTTGTTTAGTTTATGGTTTATATCTTAATGAAAATACCCTGATAATCTAGCTGTATCTATCTTTTAACGATGTGGAAAGTTTGAAGCAAATCTATTGGATAATAAAAGCTCTACACGCATTTACTGTGTACGGGACACCTCAATTTCGCGGTATAATTCTTAGCTAAAATTTACCTGTTTACCTGTTGCCTGCTTTCGGTTGCCTGTCGTCGTCTGCTTGTTTACTGTACTTCCTCACTACTGGATTTTCCTGTGGTGACTTCTTTCTTATACCTATTACCATGCCCTGTATGTTGTTTATGCCACCATAGGTCCCTAACATCTATCTACAAATGCTGGCCTAACTTTACTTTAAATAATATTTACTGCCTGTGATTCCTAATGAATTTCTTAAAGTTATTTCTTACTGAACTTTTATTACCTTTGTTTCTTTTCTATGTAAAACATGTAAAAAATGTGTAAAAAGTTTTAAAACTTAAAACTAGCTAAAATTGGATAAAATAAGAGTCGGCCTTTGCCGAAAACGAAAACACAAAGACTCTTATTTCTGATTTTTATCGTGCCTAAAGATTTAATACAATTTTATTATAAAATTATATTTAAAACTAATTTGGCAAAAACAGGTGACCATCCTTGCCGAAATGTAAAGTGGTTTACTTAGAAAGTACTTAAACAACGATTTCTTTATATATTTTATATAATATTCTATAAAAAAAATGCCTGATATAATGTCTGTTGATAAAACATATCACATTGTGAAACTGTTTCTTTACAAAAATAGAAAAGTGTCAAGTGTCAAGTACGTGTATCATACAGTATTTGACTATGCTTAAAATATTGATGACAATAAACAGTATGAAAAGTGACACTTCCTGCAAGTGTGAAACGGGTCAATTTTTGTTTCTCCAACCTTGGTACTCCACAATGACATGAGACAGTTTTTGTGAAATACTATATATTACTTATATTTCTGTTTTATTTTATGAATGAATATAAACATTTATCCTCTACAGGAAATCATTAAATTTCAACTTAAAACTATAAAATTGCGACGCCAAGCCCTACGTGTAAATTTTGAAATGTATCCAAAAGGTAAGATAGGAATAAATTTTAATTTGTTAAATAATGTAGATAAATTATTAATCTAATGGAATGATTACATATCAACATTAATTTTATTTATTTGTTCTTAAACCCTATTATTTGTCCATTTTAACAGAAAAAAACTAATGCAATTATACATGTTACAACAGTAGAGAGTTTATATGTATTTAACCTACAAAATTTATCTGGATTTCGCGGTGATTGCCGGTGGTTCACCGCGATCCATCGCAATTCACCGCGACCCGCTGAGATTATTCCTCGTGACTCGCCGCGGGCATTTAGTGATGCTTTTATTGCGGTGTATTATATAATCATCGCGATTTTTCGCTCTTGTCAACAGCCGTTCAATGTGAAAAAATCATCGCAATTTTCCACTCAAGGCAAATATTTGTGCCGGTGGTAACGCGGAAAAAGCAAAATCCGCGAGCCAGGGACTGTACCTTATTTAAAATCTCAGAGAATGTAGTGCCGCACAAGAATGTTTTTACTACAGGTTGACTGTAATTTCGCTAAGATATTATTAACATTGTGGTGTCAAGAGCATCTCTTCTGATTCCGACTTTTATCAATTATGACATCTGCATGCATTCAAACAAAATTTCGATGCATAGATACAATATATGAACATTATCGCACATGCAAATTATCTAAATGTGTATACTGGTTGGCGACCCAGAATTTCGGACGAAGATAAGATAAGATTTATATAGTATCACTCTGCATGAATGCAAACAAAGTACAGTTACAATTACATATAAGATTTTCATGCAAACCTTTCTTAAAAATAACATGTCAGACTAGGAGAACAAATATCTATTACCATGATAACAGAATCAAATTTTAAAATAGTTTCATATTTACATTCTATACTAAAACTTCTAAAAGGATTTATATAATTCACAATAACATTCTCCAGCATGTGGATATTACACATTATATACACACACATGCCATTAGCCCTTGAAAACAGACAGACTGTATCAGAGAGTATCAGGAAAATGACTAACGCCTAAATCACGGCTACAAACCCTAGCGTCACTACCACAAAGTGGTGAAAGGAAAAGTGCTATCGACATTTCCGTGATGCAGCTATCAACGGTTTCAAAATGTAAACAAGTGAGTACAATTTATATTTTACGTTATAATATCGTTGATGTAACTTATTTTAAAAATCAGAGAATGTAGTGCCGCGTAAGAATGTTTTTACTACAGGTTGACTGTAATTTCGACAAGATATTATTAACATTGTTGTGTCAAGAGCTTTTCTTCTGATCCCGACTTTATAAATTTTGACATCTGCATGCATTCCAACAAAATTTCGATGCATAGATGCAATATATGAACATTATCGCACATGCAAATTGTCTAAATATGTATACAGTAGGGGTAGGTATTGGAATGACCAAGATAAGGAACGAAAAAACTCTTCATAAATTGAAATGTAAACGGACGTGGTATTCAGCGCCACGTATGCATCGAGAACTAGCGCTTTAAAATGATCAAATATTCTACTTAAAATTAACATTGAAGAAACGAAATGTCACGCAGCAAAACTGTCTTAATTGATTTACATAAACACTGAGTTGGTTAATCGCTTTGCAGACAAATTATCCGTCAGCTGCGCCCTAATGGAACTATTCCACTCGACATATTGCCATTTCGCGTCCGGGTTTGTATAAACAAAGAAGCGTGACGACCTACCATTTGAAGCGATACATGCGCCAAGACAAGGTTCTATCATATTTGATATTAATTTTACAATAAAAGATGTATTTGAATCGAAATGATAAACCGTTATTGAACACTATCAGGCGGTTTTACGTCGTACACAATAACTTCACGATGGCTATGCCATCGTGAAATTATTACGCCCGACATATAAGCACCCATCGTGTTTAAGTAGTCTTCAAACATGGTTTTGCTGTAGGTTATTTTTTAATTAATGAAATGGTTTGAGAGTGTGCAAGTAAAACATCACTGAACGAATATGTGCGCAATAGGTAAATAGTAAGACCATAATCTTCAAATAAATTAGCATTGCATGATTTCTTTTGCATACAATGTTTACTCTGCGACTGGGACTTGTCTTACAATTTTTTGGGCAGTCTGTTATACCATAAAAAATCTTGTCCGCACTTTGCACTACTTTCTGTAAGCTTAAATTCGCGTCAGCTATCTTCTTTACAATGAATACAGCGGCTAAATTTGAACACATATTTTGAGATCAGTACATTTCTATTCAGTAAAATAATTCTCCTAGTTGTTAATTAAACTTTGAAACATGATAGTGTTGAGAACGTGTAATAGCATCCCTGCGTTTATGATCGTTGCCATATCATCAATGACCATGTTTGAACCATGGCCGACAATGAAATGGATATGTTTTGTCAATCATAAAAATCAATTGTAATGAAATGTCTATGTTGCAGCTATGACTGACCATGTCCCCATCAGTGTAAACGTAGTCAGTGTAGTAGACCTGTTTTGACCATGGTAAAATTATTGTCATATCGATGCCATGAAAATATTTCACTTCCAGATCATGATGAAATCATGTTTGTTGAAGTAGCAATGTTCTGACTTTGGTTGAATTTCATGGTCTTATTATGGTCACCTCATGTTCTTGGAAAACTTTACCTTTACCGGACCTGTCTTGACCATGATCATATCATAGTCAAATCAATGTCTTCAAATATTCCATTTCCATACAAATGTTGAGTTGCCTGAAGTGTCAATGTTCTGACAATGTCTGAATTTAATGGTCGTATTATGGCCAACCCATATTCTTTTCAAAGTGACCATGATTACATTAAGGTCAAATCAGTGCCATGTGAACTGTTCCTTCCATATCACGGTCAAGATGTATTCAAAGTTGAAGTGGCACTATTTTGACAATGCCTAATTGCATGGTCATATTAAATCCATATCATGCACTTTATAATCCTAACAGTTAGCCTGCATCAGACCAGTTTAGACCATCAACCTAGGACAGTCACATAATCATTGTCCTGTCTGACAATAATATTAACACTGTATATAATTTTACTTTTATAATTTACTGATAACTCAGAAACAGATACTGACAAAACTCTGGTTATACACTGGTAATACAATAATCTGTACAATTCAGTAACTTTAAGAAAGCCGAGATTGTAATTTTCACAATGTGTTATTTTCACAGAGCACTAAGATTAAAGGAATTTTAAGGTAAAATTAAATCCACTTCATGCAAATGGTAAAAGTACTGAAATAGCTTCAGTTTGACCATAATCATAAATGGAACTTTGTCACATCATCGCTATAACAGACATGTCATACCCATGATATGACTATGAATTGTCTATGCTATTGCTGAAATGATCTGGAACTGATTTGAACATGACCAAATCATTGCCAGATCACTCTCAGACGACACGTCTATGTCATTGTCAGTTCACAATTTCATGTGACCATGTTCCAACGTCGATGCGGAAATGTTCCATTTGCAGTACCTGGTTTAACCATGTTTCAACCATGGTCATAATTTATCTATATCATAGCCTAAACCTGGTCATTTACCATGTTTTACCATGTTTTAACTATGGTTATAGACGATATCAGCGTAGAGAGTCACGTGATCTTATCAAGGTAAACATGCCAAGGGGCTTATCAGCTGAGCTCTCAGTGCAGTTACATTCATTAATAATTATGATGTTTCTATTGAAAAACACATCTGCAGGATACTTATAATTATTGTGTAATATTGCTGTGTGCCAAATTGTAAAGGCAATGGTTATGAAGAAAATGTATCTATGCATCAATTTCCAAATGATTTAAAACAACAAAAGGTATGTTTTATCTTTATTTACAGTCAAAACATAATGAAATCTACTAGTAATACATCTTAACACTAACTTCCAACATTTTATCACAGCATAACGTAAATATTTATCAAATTGTATCATGTATAGTTATGTTGCACCATCTGAAATATCACATGTAGATACCCGATAACAATAAAAGCTAATAATGTAACATATTTAAATAGGTGTGGAAGGAAAGAATACGTCGTGCCGGTGAAACATCAAAGAACGACTTTGTCATAAGACAGCCAACAAGAATTTGCAGCAAACAATTCAAAACAGAAGATTTTCACTACTATGACACACCAAGGAGAACCTTGTTACACAGTGCTACACCATCTGTATTCCATTGACGAAAACACGAACACGGAAGTCCCCAAAGAAGAGGCGCCTAGAAGACAGTGACACTGACACTGCGTCAGAAAATGAGGACAGAGTTCATGCTGAAACCTAGACTGACATACCAAATATTTGCAACCATCAGTTCTCATTGAAAAACATTATTGAATCAAACCCAAAACTAAAATTAATGCAGTTCTACTCAGGATTTCCAAACTTAATTATGTTCTACAGATGCTTGCTCCAAATAAAGACAGAAAAACTGACGCTGGAAGATGGGGTTTTATTAACATTAATGAAATTAAGATTGGGATTACTTAATAAGGATTTAGCCACGCGCTTTCAAATTTCACAGACGACTGTAACAAAGATATTCAATACTTAGCTGAATTTAATATACGTTGTACTCGGCTCTATAGTGATATTTCCTCATCGGAACATTATTTCAAAATATATGACGCCTGGGTTTAAAAAGATATACCCTGGTACAATGTTTATAACTGAGTGTACAGGACTAAAATTTGAAATGCCATCATCTTAAGTACACAAAATCTCAGACATAATCGGATTATAAATCGACTAATATATTTAAAAGTCTTATTGGTGTGGATAGCCGAGGTGGAATCATGTTTGTGTCTCACCTGTACACAGGAGGTATATCAGACAAAGCATTATGTCTACGTAGTGGCCTATTCGATCTTTTGAAATTAAAACTGAAAGTGGAGATTTAAAACAAGGTGACGCCACTATGGCAGATAAACATTTTACCATTGCAAATGAACTCGGACTTCGACTGAATATACCATCATTTTTGGGAAAACGGAAACGATTATCTACGGCTGATGTTCAAGACACACATGTTATTGCACAACACCGCATACACGTCGAAGGAGCGATTGACAAGTAAATATTGGTATTTGCTTATCGTAACAGTACAGGAAGTACATGACAATATAGCTCAGTCGGGTAAAATGCTGATACCAACTTCAAACCATTATGGTTTGAATGAGTGCAAAACCTCACGATGAGTTTTTTTTCAGATAATTTTCTTTGTTGGTGTTTCCTATCCGTTATCAGTTCTATTCCTGTATTTATCGTTTCTTATTTTGATGTATATACATATCTGTCATTTAAATAATATATCTCAACCAGTGATTTGTCGTTGAATAAATCATTGTTTGGAGTTCAGATGCAAAGGAATTATATCACGAGCGCGCAGCCCTCGTGATATAATAATACGCATCTGAACGACAAACAATGATTTATTCAAGAGCAAATCGCTAAATGAGATATATTATTTCGATTCTAACACGTTACCAAGGATTTTTAAGTACATCCTTGACGACATTCATTAAATATTTGCCGGTTTTCAATCGGTTTCTTTTCCAGCGCGCCGCTATGCCGTTTGAAGCCATGACGTAATAATTGAGACGTCAGAACAGTGATTTGTTGTATAATAATTCACTGTCTTCTGTCTTCTTTGTTTAATAGGAAAATGAATCGGATCGTGTTAGAATTGTCGTTATATTACATATGTCAATTATTCACTTTCTTTTTATACGCTTAATACGTGCATAAAACTAATATCATCTTTGATATGACATTAAACGTTTCTCATTTACCATATCATATCGGCTTCAGATATTTCTCTGTCGATGTGTTATAAAGAAAATGAAGAAAGCTAACATTTTATGCAAAAATAAAAAGAACCTTATTTGCCTCGATAAGTTTCGAACCCACATGGAAAAAGATAAGATGAACATAAACGGTATGCTTTACCTCTGAGCTAAATGTAATGGGTACGGAAAAATAGTAATATTTAGTTTCGAAAGTTATAAAAATGTTGAATTCCATATTCTTCATTAAATCTGATTAAAGTTGTGTTTGTAAATATCACGTTGTCTTTGTGACAAAGTGTAAAACTGGCTTTTGACTTAATGTTTTAGAGATGCCGTCATCAACATTAACAGTTTATTTATTGACCTTAAACACATTCTACAGGCTTCCATCAAAATTTAATTTAGAGAAATGATTTTTACGATTATTTGTGTCATGGATTGACGAGAAAGGAGTCATCAGGCATTTGCGCTTTCTTTCTGAACTTCTTGAATGTCATATCTCTGGCACAAATGGATGGTTAGTGCAATAAATGTGCTGAACAATCTCGTTGCAATATGACGTAGATAAACAATTTCAGCTTGTTTTACAGTAACCGTACATCCAATGGGATTACACTAAAGCTAGCGTATTTACGACTAAGTACAGTCCTACTATTAAACAAACCTTGACATAGTGAGAAAGTCAAAGTGTCAAAATAGAAGAGATTCTTGATGCTCAAACAGTCACATGCACGTACAATTTTTCTGAGGATACAGAACAGGATGTTCTAAACGCGAATGAAGCTTTGACACTCTGGAATAGTTTAAAGGAGAAATACACCTTTTAAGTTTGAAGTTATGTTTTTAGGTCAGTATGGAACATATGTATTTCAAATCCAGACATTTTTTTCTGTTTAAGCGAAACGATTACAAAAGCAACATATATGCCATATGGCCGGACAAACGTCGAAACAGACAAAATATTTCTCATCTTCAAAATAAAGTTAAAGCAAATAAAGGTTGAAAATGACTTACATGCAGCCCAAAAGATGGAAATATTGATGAAGATATCCCCAAACAAACTGAATATGATATTCAATTCCTTGTAGTATACTTTGATGGAGTAGAAATATCTCATTGACAAGAAAAAGAAATAGTTGATACAGGCAAGCATTTATATTAAGGGTAGAACATATGCATAAGAAGAAAGAAATTATTATATTTAGGCTGATATTTTCGTTAGTATTGTGCATGCAAAAATAATGCTTAATAAGAATATTCAAGACATAACATAAGCTAGTTTATTTTTAAAGAAACGTTAGTATCACAGTTTGTATGGCACTTATATAGTCAAGCCAGATAGATTCACTTTTTACAATGACGACGTGGATTTCCAATTTTAATAACATTAGGTCTAAAATTGAAAAATGGCGTTCAAGTAGAATATAACATTATACTGTAAAGTGTCATTTTGATCATTCAAGCATTACGATCGTTCTTTGTTGCTGGCGTTTCTTCTTCTCTCTCTCCCCCCCCCCTCCTCCCTCTCTCCCTCTCTCTTCACTACCAGCCGTCGCCAATTGTTTTACATAACGTGCATTTGATAAATATCGCCGGGATATTTCAACAAGTTGAACCAAAGCTAATTTTTAAACTATGTCTGGCTTCTGATTTCATTTATTTCCAGTTTATCCTGGTAGCGCAACTAGAATAGGAAAAGAGAGGTAATAGTACCTTTTCAGGCTTCTAATGAATTTCAGCTAAATATGTAATTGTTAATGCATTTATTGTTCAACTGGTCGGTTCGTTTGCCCCGTTCGGAAGATCTGCCGGAATAAGAAGTTCTTCCAAGCTTCTATGTCTTTCACCCGATAGTCAGAGATGTTAATCACGTGATCAGAACGGCGGCAATTCGACATATAAACCTTACAAACTGAGTAATAAACTAGAGCAAATAAAATGTTTAGAATTTCTTTTTCAAATAGCACATTAACAATAAAAATTATATGAAAAAAATACATTTAAAAAAATAATGATATATTTTTTCACTTCCGACAGACGTCCGTTCGATTGGGATTTTGTAAAGTAACACTGTCTGTGTACCTGAAGCTTACTTGAAACACAACATATTACGACAGTTCTAACATTTTTATTTCTTAAGAAGAGCAATGCACAGTTACTTATAAATGTTCAGACGAATTTCACAGATATAATCAAAGTTCAATGAAACTTTTAAAACAGTTCTGCTAACAACTATATAAACTTAAGTTCTTAATTATAAATGTACTTCAGCCTAGCTCTTAATAATGCTTATTAAGTTTCAGCTTATGAGAGCGGGAACAAGTCCCTTAGCCCGTCACCTGGGCACCTCTCCTTGACCACAGAATATATTGAGTATATATAGGATAATACAGGAAAACATTGCAGACACATTTTTCAACTTCCGTCAACTTAGTAATTAATACACGGATGTTTTACTCCCTGAAGCTACTATAGGGTTGACAAGTTTTGTCTGACTTTTGAAATGTACAGTTAAAATCTTGATTATCCGATTACAAACCTAGGCATTACATTACAATTTTCTTCTAAGCTTTTCTAAAGCTTCTCGGAAGCTATTCTCTTGGGTCCAAACGAACGGGGCAGTTGACAAACAAGCCTGTCAGGTGAGTTTCTCGCAAAAATGGTAAGATGCTCATTTCACCAGGGCCAAGTTCAGTGTACAATTATTACAGTGGTAGCTTTTGAACATTTTTAAATGAAATTCAGTAACTAGGAAATGCTTGGGCCTACAGTCCTAGGACTGGCGGAGTTTGATCATAACCTGAAGATGACTTATTGATTTTGAGGACATTAGGTCACAGTGACCTGCAACAGAGAAACTGTTTTTCGTCTATAGCACAACCTATTATACAACCAGAGACATAGATAACAATTGTTATCTATGTCTCTGATATAACTTTAAAAGGAGCAACACTGGACCTCTCCTAGGTTTCTTTTTTTAAAAAGAAGCCTACTTGTATTAATTGATAGGGTATTGATCCATACAAAAGTGGAAAAACACGACAAAAACTCGCCAATTAATGAATTGTCCGTAAGCGGCCAGCTGATCACCGAGCACGTGAAAATGCCCTGTAAGATTTCTTCATGCAAGCTTTAAATTACATTATTGTTTACTATAATAAGAATATAACTAAACAGTCTTGATCCTACCGTAATTTCAACTAGAAAATCCACAATTTTTAATGAATTTTGAAAGCAAAGGTGAGTTTAGAATGTCCGTTAATGATTCTAATAACACCCGATGTAGTATGCAAAAAGTTCCATATTAATTCCTTCAAAAAAGCTATCAGTGTAGGAATTATCTCTGATTAACCCTAGTGAGTCAAGTAATCTGAGCAAAAACCACTTTCACACATCATTCCGAAAGTGTACCAGTACCCGGATACTATATTTTTGATATATTTTTACAGACTGTTTTAGCACGTTTCTTTTTAATGGAATATTGATGAAAGACCTTAATCTATATAATAAATTTTGATGAATATTAGTGTACAATGCGACTCGAAACAGACCTTTTTATTATGTGGTAACATGATCTTGGTTTCAAATTAACTTAAATGCCCTCCACAATTTCATATTCATATGAATAAGTTGACATCCTTAGTGGCATTTTTTAAGCTAAAGGCTTGAATACTTTGACAAAAATATACATTAATGTACAAACCCTGGCAATGTTTTTGGGAAGATACCATTTACCACTCTATTCTGTGATAAGTCTTCAAAATTAATGCAATGACCATAAATGTAATGAATACTTAACTATAAACATCTAGAAATGCTTTTTTGAGCTATAGAAATAACACTAAATTCAGCGAGAGTCAATTGGTACCAGTCAAAATTTCTATAAAGAGAATGAAATATTGACCATTTTTCTGTTTTCCATCATTCTTAACAAAAGGAGTCAGTAACAATATTTGGACAAATTATCAACATCAAAATAAACATCTATTGTCATTCAAATATGTATGTACACTAATAAGATATGAATGAGTCTGGATATGAATGTGTCTACGGAACTGAAACAAACACAGATTTATTTTGATGTTTTTAAATTTATCAACCAAACATTGTTACAGACCCCTTTGATTTCTCACAGCTCAGTAGATCTAAGTCGGGTTCGGATAGAGAAAGTTAATTTTGGGGTTTGAATTGCTGGGCAACTACAAAAAAAGTGATGGGCTACCATAAAAAATTCTGGTAGCCCAGTGGACTACTAGCAAGATTAAAAATTTGTAGGACTCTTATAAAGGATATTTGTTTGTTTTGAGTGAATATGGAATAATTCACACTGAGTAAATTCAATCTCATCTCAATCTCAATCGGGAAACGGATGCGCTTAAACAGATATGACGTCAGACGTGTTGTGACGTAAGAAAGACGCAAACAATATAAAGTTACCTTTTGTTTTATTCATTGCAGCATAACGTTATGAAATTCTCATTTAGTAAATAATTTGAATCGAGAAATTCACTATAATAACAAAGTGCGACTACAATTTTCATCCTGTTTTAAGCAAATAATTTAATATTTATACGCAATGTACAAGAAGATCGGCATTTACTGTGAGTGATATGCAGTGGTGAGTGATATGGATTATATCTCACTGATAAAAAACAGTATTTCATCAGTTAGCATAAAATAAAAGTCTTATATTATTCCTTAGACAAAGTACGTTTATCTAATCCATACTTACGCTTAAATAACTCCGTCTTGGTTTAGCAAACAGGATAGGAAAATCAAATTTTAAATGAACCGCCAGTGAATTTATTCGATGATCTAAGCACCCGGTAAGCTGGTCTAACTTTAAATGATCAGAAAATAAAAGAATGTTATCTAATCTATAGTCTTGCGTTTAAATAACTCCGTCTTGGTTTAGTAAACTGGATAGGAAAATCAAATTTTAAATGAACCGCCAGTGAATTTATTCGATGATCTAAGCACCCTGTGAGCTGGTCTAACTTTAAATGATCAGAAAATAAAAGAACGTTTATCTAATCTATAGTCTTACGTTTAAATAACTCCGTCTTGGTTAAGCAAACTGGATAGGAAAATCAAATTTTAAATGAACCGCCAGTGAATTTATTCGGTGATCTAAGCACCCTGTAAGCTGATCTACTTTAAATGATCAGTAAATAAAGTTTGGAAAAAATCATTATATGATTACAACATGTTTGAACGTATGTATGCTGCATCGACCTTAAAACAGAAACACAGATTATTTGACTTTTGGGTTATGCTGATTTGCGCTGTGTAGATTTATTTTGTTTAAAATATGTCGAGCTCGTCTTTCACAGTGGCGTCTCCTAATTAATACAAACACTTGATTCTAACTGAAATTTAGGTTTTCAATTACAATTAAGAACGATTCAAATAACATTTAACTGAAGTATTAACTTTAAACTGGATTGCCAGATGTGTGTTTTCAAAGCCGTTCATTGTATAATGTAGAAAATTATATACACATCGATATTACGCTTGTTTGTAAATGATTATGAAACATAATAAGACGTCAATCAACGGTAAACAGAAGTTTTCTTTCATATATTATTGTTCTGAAATACTTGTAGAAAAAATTCATTCGGCTGTTAAAGCGACACTTAAGTTTCCGAAACGAAATAGACCCATGTACGTATTGCCCTGTAATTGAAATACTCAGATAAGTTATTAATAAGTGAATATGTAATACCAAAACTTATAGCCAAGTTTAAAATTAGTTTAAATATATCTCCACGTAAGAGTTTTTGTACTGTGATTTTTCGAAATAATAAAATGTGTCATCAGAATGTGAAAGTGATGTCAAATTTGATACGATTTCTTGTCAGAAATTTATACACTTGATTAACATTCATGAATGATTTATTTACGATATTCACAGAGCGAAGGGCTTATCTATATTAAGTAATTTAACGTTATTGCACCTTTGACACATGGTTTGAATAAAATCGCAGTGAATGAAGACTGATTATGTATCACTTGTGGTAATCAAACACGTTTACAAACGGAAAGAATATTATGCATACAACTGCTTTTATATGTCCGTGAAATGGGACATACTATTGGATCGGGTGCGCGGCGTTCACAAAAGCTATCCACTGTCGTTAACTTATAAGTAGTTCTCATCCAACGTTCACCAAATTGGTCATAATGTTTATGAACATAACAAATCTCGGCAAAGTTTGATAACAAACTTGATCCTTGAAGTCCACCTAGAGTAATTACCCTTGAACTGCTAAAAATTGCTAAAACTGACTGTGTCCATTGAGCATTTCTTACACTGTGTTCATCGTACTGTATCATCTTGTTTATAAACCAATTGAAGTTCAATAAACGCTCGGATTGTATCAAAATAAAAATTCCTTTATTGAGGATTGGCTCTTTATTGTTTAATGTCATGTGTAGATTTAACTCACATTAAAGTTTTTTCTTATGTCCCGATGTTAACCCGTTGGAGTTAGATCGTTTTCCTTGATTGACCCCGTGATAACAATGTTCATTCCTCTTTTTTAGCGATTGCATAATTATCATATTTGTATATATGTCTTATTGTTTACCCAAAGGAAAGCGTGTGTATCACTCTGTATAGAAACTGCAAATGTAAGAAATCAGTTGCAGACGAATAAGAAAAAACAGACTCATGAAATATAAAGAAGTCACATACTTCGTGTTATGAATGAAACTCTTTCAAATACGCATCGTACTGTAAAAAACAGTTTGAATATTAAACTATACTTAAAATACGAGTCTGCCTGCATTCAGGTCTGTTGGATATTGTTGTATAGTTTCTGTTGACACCTCTTTGACAAATGAACACCGTCACTAGCTAGCGTCTCATCTGACCTGAAAGCTTTTGGCAACTAAAAAGCGAACTCGTTTGTGTTGTGAGAACAACTATTTATTTTTGCCATTTGTTTCATAAACCCTGTTATTAAACCCGGAAATGTCCACTATTTGTCGAATCGGAATTCTGTTTGCCAACCGATAAAAAAATGGTAACACGATTACAGTTGGTACTGCCTGAATAAACAACCTCCAAACAGCAGCTTATTGTCAGAGGAACAGGAGTATTGAAAATATGATACATTGCATTTGTATATTGTACAGGGAGAAAATGTACAAAAGATGCACAAAAAATGTTGTGCATAACTGTATAAGATTAATTTTCCAAATTTCATTGCTGACCTTGAAAAGAAATAGGTCAGTTGGTCAAAATCAAGATCACTGAAAGTCAGTTTAGAGATGTGTGTTCAAAATTGTACAAGTTGTCCAAATTCCATGGCAATATTTTAAAAAGGAAGAAAGTAGGTCCGTAGGCCAAGGTCATGGTCTAGAGACCATGTAATCACTAAGGGTCATCAACTAATTATACCTAACAGCATAAGAAATATGTTAGAAAATTATTGAAGTTTTTTTCCAGCGTAACTGTATTCATATTTGAAACAAATAAAGGGCCATAACTTCGTGAAAAATCATTCAATTGAAACGTTCTTCGCACATGCACAACTTTACGGGGTACCAATGATAATTGCAAGGTTTGATAAAAGTCTAGCATATAAGGGCCGAGAAATAGCGCGGACGTTTTTTCATATACATATTACGAAAAATTAATACAGGGCCATTATTAAGTAAAAACTCATCCATATGGAACCCGCTTCGCACATTCAAAACTAGGCTTGGTACTGATAATAATTACAATGAAATTACAATGAAAGCATGTAAATTATTGCTGAGAAATAGTTTTACATATATACATATAAAGAAAAAAGTAATAAAGGGCCATAAAACTTAGTGAAAAATCATCCAAATTGAACTCGTTTTGCACATGCACAACCAGGCTTGGTACTGATAATAATTACATGGTTTAATGGAAATCTGGCAAATATTTGCCAAAAACTAGGTACTGATAATGGTTACAAAGTTTAATAGAATCTGTCAAATAATTGCTGAGAATTAGCCCGGCCAAATTCCATCTGCAAACGGACAGACCGGATACTAGTATCTGGAGTTAAAATAACAGGGTATCCACCAAATCCTTAATGGCAGAATTGACAGATTCGGGATTGTTCATCGGCGAAGAAACATCATAAGTGCCGATAATATAAATCACCAATTCTAGACCAAAGTCCTCCACACAAACTAAATTCTGTCTTAATATATCCACGTTTCCGCCACTGAAACCAGTGTACTGCACTAGCTAGCGCACTTCTCCGGAGTTTTAATTGCGGAGGAAAATCATCGTACGACAAAACAAAGTTCTTCAAATTGTTCACAAATGAGTGACTAAACAATTGCACTTTTAACGCTCAATCCGCCATCTTGAAGACTATGAGCCGATGTCACGTGACCGGTATAAAATGGCAGTCCGATACGGGGTTGTAGTTTGACCTAGTTCCAGCTAGGTATTAGCGATAAATCCCTCGTGATGGAATTAATTGTTCAACAGCGACGGTGGCTGAGCTGACAAAATAAATATGTTAAAGGTACAAACAATATATCCAAGATCTCATATCATTTAAGTGTGAATGAAGAACGTCTTCAAAGCATAACAAAACCTTTTTTTGTTGATATGAGATACTATACATGAACTAATCTTTACCGCATCCTTAATAAGAATGATTCTCTACAGACGGCGATTGATTTAATCGCATCATGTGACTAGGGATCTCGATTCTCATTGGCCCTAATTATCTAATTACATCGCCACACTAGTTGCTGTCTGTAATAAACTGAATGACTCATAAAACGTAAAAAACTTTGATAGAAAATACAAACGATAATTAAGTACATACATCCTTGTATATATATTTAAAACACTATCATGACGTACTCGCGGTACTATAATTTTAATATTTGACTGCTTTTAATGGGACTCAGTACTATATTTTCCACGCGGGGTCCAGTATTTATTTAATATTGGACAGTTTATTTGTTTACCGGACTGCACGAGGTAAACGAAAAGTATACATATTCATTTTACTCGTGTAGGCCAATATTTTTAAATAGTTGGATTCCATACAAATACATTACTGTAAACCACTGAAAGCAGTCCAATATTAAAGCACAGTTCTGAAAGTAAAAATAAAAACTAATATCAAAACAAAGTTTTATGTATAGATGCCTAATCAATATGGATGTAATCGCAACGTGTTTAAAATAACATTATGCATTTTTCTGCATGCGTCGACGTAGTTGTACTTCCTAAACGACACCTTCTTGGAGCAACAACTTCCCTTGAAAAATATTGTTCAGGTTTCAAGTTTTAAGAATAGTGCAAAGAATTTGATCCCTCTCTGCATAAAAACAGTTTTATAAGACCAATGATGATAGATCTGAGAGGCTGTGCAGTAGTAGATTCCTGGAGTTCACGACAAAGGAGAGCCTACTAGTCATACACTCATTGATTGAAGTGGTTATCTACTGCTTGCATTAACTTTGAAACTAAAAGATTAACTACCGTAACGGTACTACCATTAACTGAAAACAAATCAGCCATAATAATTCGGCAGTGTTTGTTTTAAGTTTAAACTACCTTTTAACAGTATTTCAGTCACAAAATAATAGTAGTAATTTACGAAAGTTAAGTGGATAATTGCATCCTCATACATTTTCGATATTTCACAGTCCACATTTTCGAATTCATTCGTACTTAACTATTGCTTTCATGGCATTCATACACGTTTCTGAATGTTCATGCAAAAGCCTGCAAATTGCATTTTTGTTTTGAGTGTTGCAAGGACATTTTAACATTATCCACAGTATTTATATACCGTTATATTCAGATATCATGTTTATTTAATTTATACAGAATTTATTTTTGGTCGATTGTGAAGCAAGTTCTACAATTTCCATTTATCACTCTCGACACCTCATTCCTGATGTAATCCATAGCCATGTGTCCGTCATGTTTATTTGAGTTCCTTCAAACAAATGGTGCAACACAAAAATGGGTTTTCGATTTAATGTCATGCAAATTTCCAACTACACCATTCAAAACGATAAATCTTTAATAATTTAAATGACTAGGTCCTCCTAACAAATTGTATCCACCCAAGTTGTTGTTATACCCCAAATTTCCCGTCAAAAAGCTTGGCGATACCCGTATTGAAAGAAAATACCTTTTCTTTCGGTTTAAACAATATTTATTTTCAGCAAATATATAGCAACATACATTTACACAAATCAAGGACTGAGTAGAAACTCGTTCCTTATAGATAGCTGGTAACTTAGAAAAAAAAGTATTTATAAACTATGGAAATCATGCAAATGAAACATGCATATCAATAATACATTACCAAAGCTAGACAACTTTTTATCTCATTTAGTTTGTTTTAAAACGGTAATGTAGTAACTGCATATATTTGAAAGTACTTCTTTTGTAAGCGCATTAAAATTGATAATGGGCCTGCATGCCCTAGCAAACATATCTTAAGCCTCTCATTTAGTTTGTTTTAAAACGGTAATGTAGTAACTGCATATATTTGAAAGTACTTCTTTTGTAAGCGCATTAAAATTGATAATGGACCTGCATGCCCTAGCAAACATATCTTAAGCCTTTAATGACCGAAACAGAAGCCTATAATAATTAAATTATGCGTTTATGAAACCCGTGACGTTCTGTAAAATGGGAACTTACGTGTTCCTTTCAAAACATCAACGTTTATAGCACCCTACATATAAAAACCTGCATTCATTTCTTGTGTCTGAAGCATTTGCTCACATTTGTTCAGATTGCCTTTATAAAAAGAAAAAAAAACCATCTGCAAATAAGGTACCCCACGTTGTTCATATCACAAACTGTGTAATAGATTTCACACCTAAGGTGGCGTTTATATGAACATACCCTTTTATTTGCTCATCACAAGTTAAACGGCAGTCTACAATGGTGACATATGCCTTCTTGCGTTCTGTAAATTAAGCGCTATTTGTGTAGCTTATTTGCAAGACTGGATTGAAATCAATGCCTACCTTTCACAAGCAGAATAGTCCGGCATCTTAGATAGCACCACCGTGACACAACAGTGATCTTAAAACAACCTGTAGGCCAAACATCCAAAATTTTATAAACGTGGATAAATATTGCCTTTATTTTGAGGCGTTTTAGTAGGGCTTGAACATTCTTTTATATGCCTTCCTGCCCTTACAGCGCATTAATCGAAATGCCGTGAATTGGCTAGATAATTGTTATCTACGTGGCAATCGGACAGCAGACAATACTAATTTGTCTAATGTCAACCTTCATAAAACTTTAATACTTGTAGGGATGTTGCCAGTTACAAGAACAAAGACCAGATATGTCGATTTGCCCTTTTTAACATAGCTGAAACATTGCCGAAAATGTGTTTACCCAATACAAAACAAACGAACATTTCTTTTATTGTTCATGCCACTGATGTTTTTACCAAACGTCCTTGTAGTTTCATTTAAACCGCTTCTGTTTTACACAGTCTGGCTGTAGGTCCATGCAAAATATAAAAATAATAGTTCTATTTCCCGCTTTAAATACGTTTTAGACTGATTTGTTCACATGAATATCATTTTCAAAGGTGATACAATCTGAAAGTTTTCCCATAGGCTGTATATGTAGGTAAAACGATTCCCGAAATTCACTCAGGGAACCTGGTTTGAATTTGTAATTATTTTAGCGGACCAAAGTTACTTGAAAGTGTTCATTTCTGCAAGAGTACACTTTCAGTTTTACAATTGTTGAAATAATATTGTTTTGACATATGAAATTCAGCTTGTCTGTTATTCTTTTAAATCAGTTTTAAGACATTGATTTTGCGTTTGTGGAAAAACGGATTTCCTCTAAATGATGCAAATCTTGTTCGGAGACAAGATTTAAAGTTTAGTAAACATATCAACAAAGCAGCATTTGTTGTTGAAATATTACAACAATTTGACAAGCTTCCAGGTTCATTTCTATTAAGTTTCTTCAAAACTTACTTCAAAACTTAATCGTGTGATTTCAGAGAAGTTTTCGTTGATAAGGTATTGACAGATAGACGGACGTTCAGAAGGAGGAACGGCGACCAAATAGTACATCCATGCAGGAGAGTTTAAATACGGTAAATTACTTTACCCCAGATCGACATAGAACGGGAAATAATAAATATGACAATATAAAGTTTAAGAAACCACACCTTTTTAATAGACAAAATAGTATATAAAATGTACCACACCGTCAAAAATTAAATGTCACATAGTAGCATAACACAAACAACTGCTTGCAATCAATAAAACCAAAGAAGAAGTGTACCTGCGTGTCGTTGTTATCATTACTATTAATATTATTACTGTATTATTATTATTCATTTTTCCATAACTCATCAAGAGAACTATCACACAGTCTTACAAGAGTTCAGCGTAAAACAAAAATCTAAGCTATTGGTGTTGTTTTCCTATCAGCGGTTAGAAAAGGAACCTTATCCGTTGTAAAAGTAAATTGATCAATCTACATCAAAAATGGTCAGTGTATGACATACCGTTTATCATATGGTGTACTGTTTTATTAATAATCTACGTATTTACTTGTATTTATGGATGAATTTCAACATATTTAAATTTAACAAACTGGATAGGTGCGTTTCAACAATTTTGTACATACGCGTTTATCTTTCTGGTCGTTTTAGACAAACATTTATCAAAAGCATTTGCTTTGAAAGATAAAAGAAAAATGACCGAAAAGTCTAAATCGACATAGTAAATAAATTGCAACAATATTATCCTTATTGAGTAAAACCATTTCCCACAACTATCGTTAATTTCAACATTAGTTAAAATATAAAATATATAGGTATTCTGCGACAAAAGAACTCTTATACAATTATATATTTCCAGAAACAACGTAGATTTTACTTCAAATTCAAGTTAAATACAGCGAAGCCTGTTTTAGGTAGACAGCCAAGCGACACACTGTCCCGGCTTACGACACGTGGCTTAAAATTGAAATAAGAGCAAACAGTCGATTTGGAAAGTTAGCTGGTTAAACAGACTTTAGTCAAAAAGGGATTTGTTCGAATCTTCTACATTTAATCATTTACACTTACTTATGTTCACTTAGCATTTGTTACAACAAAAAATGCACTGGAGGTATTTGTTAAAATCAGAATTTCCCATCCTGGTTGCTATGCGAATTAAGAATTATTCAGAAAAAGTATAAATTTCATGAACATACATAAATATAAGATATGTATTTAGAAGCTGCATGTAAAGCAAGTCTTTTGGTTCAGATTGTGGAAATATCCTTATATGCAATGTGAAACTAGATATTGCTTTGAAACAAAAGGAAATTAAAGGTAAGCTTTTTAAATACTTCAGTTTAAAGAGGTCGAACGATGTGTTATGATTTTATTAAAAATCACCCGCACATGCGTGTCTTATACATGTAGGAATTTAACTTCATGTAACTGGTCGTTTTGTTCCTTGAATAAATTTCAGACAGAATATACGAAAAGTGAAAAATGTCATAAAATGCTGCCTAATTGTGACTGACCGCATTGAAGGCAAGTGGCTGCATGATACAGGTGACGGCTAAGGCATATTCAACTGTAAGGTCACAACTACAGCATTCTATAGTAATTACAATAACAGATAGTAAAGGAGAAGATGTTTCCACGCATGCACGCATGCATGCACGCACACACGCACTATCAATAGCGAATATTACACGCTTTTCGTATTGAATTTGTAAACATGAGGTTTTTGAGCATTTCATGACTTTTGTTTAAGTAGTATATAAATAAACAAATATAAAAAATCTTTCTATCACATAACAGCTTTGTTAATTTTTTTTCTGTACATATTACAGACGAAATCAATATGATCAACAGGAAATTGCGTGATGGTCAAAATGTTTTATACTGGTGTAACACAAGTCACAAAATACTTTAATTACTCCTGCGACGTCAAACATGGGATAAACATCTGATTTTGTCGTACACATATTTTCAAACACATGTTTGGTATAACTGTGTGTTATCGAAAGAAAGTTACAAGAGCTGTTTGAAAAACAAATATGTACTACCATAATGGTTTGTCGGAGGCATTTGTATTCATTGATCCTTGGCCAAACGGCCTTAAGACAGCCATACTATGAAGAATGAAAGCAAAGCGTCGTTAACTTATTGAACAGGGACTGTTTTGGCCTACTCTCGCCCCTCATCGATGTGGGTTTGAGCCCACCTCTTTTCTTCCTAAATTTTTCATGTGAGGAAGACATCCAGCTGGCTTATGGAAAATCGGTGGTTCTACCCTAGGTGCCTACTCGTGACGAAATAAAGCACGGAGGGGCACCTGGCATCTTCCTCCACTATCAAAGCTGGAAAGTCACATTATGACCTATAATTGTGTCGGTGCGACGTTAAACCCAACAAAATAAATTAATGGTCCGATCTACTGACCTCTAAAATCATAGAGGTCATGTATTGACCATATCTACTGACAAAAGACAATAACATTATGACGTATGTTGGCTTAGGCAAAGCATATTTTTTAGTTTCTGAGATAAAACCGTTTTCAGTCTCGAAGTCAAAGTGACCTTGACCATTGACCTATTGAGCCCAAAACAATAGGAGTCACCTACTGACCACAGGTTATAATGATATGAGGTTTGACTGTTGTGAGGTCAAGCTTTCACTATTAATTGACAATAAAGCCGCTCTATCGGCGACCGACTGAACAACGACAGACAATGAGCAAAACTATGCACATGTGTTATATACTGTACATATTTCTATCTTTAAATAATATTGCTTAGAAGATGAAAACAAGCTCTACCTACTTATAATAGTCTAATTAATTGACCAATACATTTATCACACCTGCATCAGCCTCAAGCAAAACGAATTGCATCTCGCTGTTTCAGATATAAGAATTTAGGACCGATAAATCTTATCAAAGCTTGTTCATTTAAAATTAATTACTACGTTAACACATAAACATGATTCCGTTGTTTCTTCTGCAAAGATAATGAACGCCCTATATTGTGATCATTATATAAGATACAAAACAACAACATCAAAAAACAACTAACCCATGTAGTACAATTCTGAGATTGACTTAGAGACTTAATCGCGCATTTCAGCCTTCTGAGACATAGATTTGTATACATACAAAGACCGTTTTAAGAATCTCTAATTAAGTTGGAATAAATTCGTTTTGAAAAAAGCATGTGAAAGAATCGCTAAATGGCATTTGTCCAATTATGAGACATTAGAAAGAACTGACCTGAATATTAATCAACCATACATAGATACATATATTGCATGTATTTTTCAAACTAGTATTAGTAACCAGTGCATGATGGACTATCCTTAACTATACTAGTGATAGAGCTATCCTTAGCTAGTGATAAACGGATTAAGGTAATTTAAAACAACATTGATTTATTCAAGAATGGATCAAATCCCCTACCCTAAAATTATCATTTTAATTTCATTCAAAAGAATTAGGTTCTCATGTATAATTTGTTCGTACAGTTATGTGTAATACTGTCAAACTTAAGAAAAAAAAATATTTACACACTATGCTTTCATCAAAAAAAATTAAAGAAACATTTCAATAGCAACATGATGATAGTACATAAAAGGATTGTTTAAAACAAAATTGCAATGCATTCTAATAAAACGTGAGAAAATAAAACAAATAAACAAACACTTTCATATAACAAACAAAGAACTTAACATGCCAGTCTGAGAGGCAGCATTTACCCCAAAACAAAGTACTTCATTAACAAACTGTTTCAACAACTTGTGTGTTACATATATAAACTACGATAATCATGATAATAATCCTTCAATGGAGGACTTATTAAAAATTGACCAGCCTCAAAGGACCAAAACTAAAACGCCTAATCAAAATAATTCTTCTTCAAAACGTGTATTTTTATACATTGTATACATACTGAAAGAGCAAGATTATTCAATATTTTCAAAGTTTGCATACAGATCTACAGATAAAACAAACAATTTGTATAAAGTAAAGACTTTATAAAATAAAGTAAACGATCGGCATACAATTTCTGGAGTAAGCGATATACTTTATACCACGAAAACATCAGTCAAACAAGTGTCAAATGTACTAGTGCGATACTAACCATGCGAGTGAAAAATGTCCATTGAACGAAACACATTGCATATATTGTCATAAAATTGAACTGCTTAATGCTGCTGAAGTTTTAACATTTTGTTCTGTCTACATGGAAGTTACGTTTTCGGGAAACTTTTATTTAGACTCCCTCCTCATTTTCTTTCATTTTATAACTTCAAACGATTGCAGTATTATTATTTACAGCATACGAGACTGAATATTTTGCAAATACATGGTGCAAACAATGATATCTAATTTTTTTTTCTGTATAAAAATGAAGGAAAATTAGGCATATGAAAATAATGAATTTTGGAAGGTCCATTACACAAACCAAAGCCTATTTTATCAGAAAACTGTTCAATATATATATATATATACGCTTATTGCATGACTTGCCGGTCAACTGTTCTGACTATTGCCCAAGGTCCAAAGTATCTTATTAACTGATGTCAGAAATGTATGTTCATATTTCTTTTTCAATTTTGACTTACTCCTAGCAAAATTAATTTTGAACTATAGACACGTCAATAGCACAAAGTATAGACCGGCAATTTATATATATTAGCATTCTTGTTATTAACATCTTATATTGTGAACTAAACATATCATTATTAGTTTTCTTTCAGCTCCAGTTACTATGGAGGCTGTTAAAGAATTTATCAACACATTTTCTTATCATAACAGACAGTTTATCCCTGTCATCATTTTTGACTGACTTCCTTGTTTTCCTGGAAACCAGCTTCTAACACATTTCACAACTTAGCTATTTGTTAGGTCCGAAACGAATATTACTATGTCTTTCTAGAAGTTTGGCTACACAAGTCCTCGTCTTTTCCAGTATTTCGCTTGTACTGGATATTTCACTTGTATCATCAGATAACTCCGAAACAGTTTTTCTTTGCTAGAGAATGACATAGCCTGCTATCATTTGTTGATAGATTATATAAAAGCAAGTGTAATATTAATAACAAGTATTTAAGTATTTATTATTCAGGAGAGGAAAATACCGGGTTAGGTACTCGTATACTGATTTCAATGCATTTTCGACTATTAATGGTCGCATATCGTTTAATCAAAATGGATTATAACATGCGCTATCCTACAAACATAGATTATCAAGCAGGTCGTCGAATCTTTATTGCAACACTACTTCCATCTTTATTGTTGACACGGTAATGTAATACTATTTTGTGTTTCCCACTGACGTTACGAGATACATTGAAGATAAAACGAAGCTATTTTGAAATGTGATTTGATATTTTGTGCAGAAAGGTCGTAATGTGATTCTCGGTATGAAGAAGAAAATATAACGAAACACAGACTAGGTAATGATTCTGGAATACAAAATGTGTTTGTACGATTTTGATAGTTAAAGGGGATGATGAATATAAATGTTAAAGTTATCTTTAGACTTGTTCCAGCATGACTGCCTTTATGACTTCTTTATCTACTCCGGATGTTTGCAAAATTAACTGTATGTAATCTCAGAAGTTGCTCAGTGATATTAAGCATTTGTTAACATATTGTCTTAAGCCTGTAGTTTCTTTACATTTTACTAATTATTGACATCCATCGCTTCGGAATCATCCACATCTACCCCAGAGTCAGTTGACAGAGAGCCATTATTTGAGTTGTTGAACTTGTACATCTCTAGGTCTGAACAACCGAAAGCTCTTAAAATATCGCAGATAGGGGTCACAAACACTCTGCCTTTAATGCCACCTTCAACAATGCCAATAGCAACAGAATCGTGATGATCTCCTTCTATCAGTACCAAAGCCCCCGAGTGCCCGGGTTCTGCAAAAGGCTCCATTCCTATTTGCAGAACAACTAACTGATCTTTAAGACTATATCCGAAACTATGTCTATTTCCTTCATTTCTTTCTTTGCGAACAACTGCTCCTTGTAAAGCAAAGCTCCCTCTAGTTATACCAGTCGTCATACCGTATTTGAACACTTCAGTTCTTGGGCTAATGGACGATGCTTCACAGACAACTCCCGAATTGTAAGTTAGCGGTCTGTTTTCATCAAAACCTGAAAACAATTTTCCAGATAATGTGATACAAAAAAGTCAAAAAAATATAAAAAAAGATGTTAGATGCAGATCAAGCGTTTGTAATTGAAAGTACTTCCGAAACAATATTATATTGACTTTGTAGATACTGTAATAGATAAAATAAATTGAGAAGCCGAAACAGAAATGTTCTCTGCGAAAGTGGAAGGCTGGACCCAGACGTAAGTTTTGATTACAAAGAAGTTACGACTAAATCATTAATATGATGGAGAAACCTTAAAGTTATACTATGACAAGAGACTATACTTATCATTAACCCGGATCAAAATATTTTAACGAACTGACACTAGTAGAATTTAAAGACAAAGATTTTGGAAAAGAAATACATACATGTTCTTAAACAACCAAGCAAAACATAGAGAAAAAAAAACAAATATAAAACACATAGAGAACATAAATAAGAAAAGCTAAACAACAAAATAGTCAAAAGGAATTATAAATACATATCATAATTGAGCATCACTATGGAATGGTAACATGAAAATACTGTTCACAAAACTGTGTAATCAGTTATTGAATCCAGATTACATAGGGAACGAATTCTGTTTCCTGCTAGAAAAACTAAGCTTTAAACTTAGATATTATTCTGTGGAACATCTGTAACGTAGTTCAAATGCTACCAGTTGTACTTGCGTATAATATACTTAATATACTCAAAGAAAGAGAGGCATAGCCTATCACAATGTAATTCTAGTATCATTTTGGAAGTTAAAATATGTAGATATTTGCATGTTAAAACCAAAAGTGTACCTGCTTGTATGTCATTGAAAGCTATCGGAAAACTGCCATCTTCTGGATGTCTTTCTTCTATGCGAAATAGGGCTGCTTCCATCCCTGATGACGATTCATCACCGGACTTGTAAACGGCCATTACAACTCTACCGAACGGTGCGGATTCGTCATTCACTGGCTGAAACACTGGTTTATCCAAACCATCTTTGATACCGCAATACTTGATAAAGTTCATTTCCTCACTGGAACAAAGGACGTGAGCACAAGTGATTCCACACATCTTGTAAACGGGATGGTTTACAAATCCTCCAAGGGTACCACCAAGTAAATGTTTATTACTATCAAGGATTTTTGCATGGATAGCCAGTCCCATCTTCAGGTGTTCATGAAATTCGTTTGGCCCGCCTTCGTAAGTTTCGAATTTACCTTCCAGAACATCTACCTTATATCCATCAAGTTCTTGCGGAAAAGGGTCCTCGTGTATTGGTATACAACCTTTCAAAGGAACATATAGTGCAATGCATGGTTCATCGATAATGCTATGATTGTCTGAATAATATCCCTTCGATTTCTTTAAACTTGGTACAATAACGTTAATATTACTGTGCCTTTCAAGAAGATCATCTGCATGGTGGGCTATACATTTTCTCAACTCTTCAAGTGTATTATGTTTTGTGGATATAGCATGAGTTTCATCTGATAACTCCCTAGCACGTACGATTTCGCTTTCATTGCTGAATGTGTTTTGAGAAACCAAGTGATACTTATAATCTTTTAGATGAATGTTTCTTGGTGTATCCGTCGTCGTCATCACAACGAAAACAATAGAGATTGTTCCATCTAAATGACAATCTTCCATACGGTAAGATGCCCAGACATCAGCTATATCTTCTGCTGTGCCCACGACTTGCTTACAAATCATACGACAAATATTAGAAAATGTTGCGGACCGTCTCCCTAAATGACGACATGCTGTGTGGAGTTCTCTGTTAGATGGTAGAACATTTTTATGTACAAAGTATTTCGCAAAATTATCATAAGCCCAAAGACATGTTTCATCAAGGTATTGTTCAGGACCACCTGAAAAAATATCTAAAGACATTCAGTAGACAGGAATAGTCTATTTTTACGTATAATATTACAAAAGAAGAATGGTAGTTCCTATAATGGACAATAGTGACTATAAATGTACAAACTTATTGACAAAGAAACTTTAAAATTCAGATACCACTGTTACAATCTTTTCAAAATAAGTTGAAGATAATAAGGTTCTTTCACTGGTTGTAGGTGCAGACGGGAATATCCGGCCTCGAGGGTAACTGTTTAGTCGGTAACGAGGCTCCCTGCAGAGTTACTGCCTAAACAGTTACCCGAGAGCCGGATATTTATATCTGTACCTATAACCAGTGACAGAATCTTTTTCTTGCATACCGATTTCAAGAAAAAATAATAAAAATACAATCAATCGAACGGCTTTCTTTCTAGAACTTTTTCTTATAGCAGTGTATTTAAACAAAGCGCGGGAAACCAACGTCCGTAAACAGGAAAGACGTCATGACGTTTCAAAACAAATAACAATGTTTAGTTCCGGTTTTGTTTTATCATTTGCAGCGTAACGTTATGAATTTTAGATAAAATAACGTGATTTGAATCGAGAAATATACTATCAGGAACCAATAGGAACTGTCAAGGTACCGAATTTTTATTCCATATTTTAAATAAAATATAAATTACTACATAAATCTTCTACATATATGTAGTTCGTAATACGTCATTTACAGAACGAGAGTCATCTTACACTCCGTGGTGTAAGATGGATTTTTCCAGCACCGGTAAAGATCCCGGAAATCCCCGTCTGATATGCAAGAAATGTCTGTCCAATATGTTTTGGTTGTCAGATGCAATCATATACATATTGTATGACGTTTAAGGAAATAGTTAAAACCATACTTCCTCGGTACCACAACTACAACATATATACATTTCTATATGGAGACGCCCTGACATCAACAGTATCTACTGCTCTGTCCATGGATTGAATGTCATACTACAAAAATCAGGAAATGTTAGGGACTGTCTCCCAAACTTACGGTTTTCTGTGTAAAGTTCGCTGTAAGATGGCAGATTTTTTGCTGATAAGTAGCCATCACTTGTAGCATCATTTGGCTTATTATATTCATCCCAACCTGAAATATATTTACAGACATTCAACAGGATAAACCAGCCTTTTGATAATCAACTTTTATCGAAAGAAAAGCAGAAGTTGCTTTATTAAATATATTATTGCTGATTGTCTGATTCAACCATACAAATAATGCGTGGCGTGTAAAACGATAGTTAAAACCTACTTCCTTCGGTACTAACACAATAACATATGAACATCTCTTCTGCAAGGAATGAAATAAACTTTGTTATTGCCAAGCAATGCATTCAAGTCAATCATAAGGTTTTCATTGTTAAAATAAAACTATTGCCAAAAAAGTAAGGTTCCCTGCCAGAACGGCCATTTGTCACATTTGCTGTCATAAGTATCACATGTTTGAGTTTTTATTTCATTTTATTTTTGTTCGGTTTAACGTCGCAACGACACAATTAAAGGTCATATGGCGATTTTACAGCATTGATTGTGAAGAAAAACCGAAGGACAACCTGACTAAAGTACATCTCCTATTACGATACGCTTAGGATCTGAAGACGAGCTATTGATAGCCTCTTTCTGACGACCCTTTCGCTAGCCAATCAGAGCTTACCTTACAACATTTTGCAAGTCTATATTAAGCCCGAATTTGTCATATTTAAAATTCTAATTACGTTAAGTGACAGATATCCGGTTAGCTTAGTCTGTAGGGCACTTGCACTGTAAGCGAGGGGTCCTGGGTTCAAGCCCCGGTCTGACTGCACATTTTTCTTACTCATTGACATTCGAACACGTCGTCAGATTGGTTCAAATGAAAATAGATTGCGAAAAGAAAAATAGCAATATTGGAAATCCAAAATATACAAAAGACGATTGTGAATGGGTTATTCTCATATCTTCGTTTAAAAGATCAAGAACTTTAGTCAGATTGACCGCAAGTGCCCCTCCGTGCGTTATTTCATCACGAGTGGGCATCTGGGTAGAACCACCGACCTTCTGTAAAGTATTTGGGTGGTGTCCTCACATGAAAAATTCAACACATTCAACGCACCAAGAGGGGCTCGAACCCACATAGATGAGGGCCAATTGATTTGAAGTCAGCGGCCTTAACCACTTCGCCATGGAGGCTCCCTACATGTTTTAAATTGAAACAAACCATAAAAGAATATGCATATTTTCGAGATAAATCACCAGTAATATTTCATAAAAAAATATAGCTGACTGATGGACAACAGACGTACGATCTGACGGGTATAGGCACAAATTAAGATGACCTTTTTATTCTTCATATTTCTTTCTAGTTATAATTCCAGTTTCATTTATTAAAATTATTCTTGTATCTGTAAGTTAAAGTTGAATCTATGTTATTCATTTGTAACTGACAGAGCGGTCAAATAAAAATGTGCCTGTTTCCCGATTGTTCTTTACCTATTTCCTAAATTTCATGAAAAATGAACCTTTTAGATTATCGCAGCATGAAAATGTAATGTCATGCGTTTTGACGATTTGTTGCCATATTAATAGATATAGCAACAGAGTATATGGCCATACATTATCATCTATATCCCAACTATCCATGTTATATCAAATCTTACAAAAATCAATATTTTTTTTTCATATTTATGAATTGTTTGCGACTATAGCAACCACATTTAATAAAGAATACAACAGTATCTAAGCACCAAAATATGTTTCAATCTTGTGTTGTAAGGCCCTCTTTGGACGTATGCCATCGACATCCCGAATATCTTGGATTAGTTTTCGCATCAATTTCCTTCCAGATTGAATTTTATCACAGAGTCCAGTTTTATTCTGCATGGCATTTTACATCTAAATGGATTGTTTTTCATTATCCGAAGAAATTCTATTATTGGGAAAGGTTTTGCGCATCTCATATGCAGTGAATTCTAGCGTACGCCTTTAGTTACAATTCTATGAACAGAGTAACTTTAATAATTTTAATTTCAAAGTCTTTGAATTCTCTGTAACTGAGTTTGGAGCTGTGCTTGGGCAACTGATGTAGTTACCCAAGACAAATGTTACAAAATGTGGAAATAAAGCATACTCAGATTTATTCAAGATGATGATTTTTTTTTATTTTACACAGGTAAAACGTTATCTAATTAGCATCATTCGCTCAGATATTTTAGGGTAAGTTTTCAAATTCATAAATTAAATATTGATGTATTTATTTCTTGCTTAAAACACCGGCGGGAAGTTAGCAGTAGAGCAGTAGCAGCAGTAAAGTAGTATTACTACTGTGCTGCCATAAGGTAGTACATGTAGCAGTAAAAGCAGTATAAATGATACTACCGCTGAATGTTATAGCAGTAGCAGTTGTATTTCTGCTTTTACTGTTGTAAAGTTACTGCTGTAAATGTTGGCTGTTTAAGCAACAACACTAGTGTTGGAAGTAATAGCAATAACAAAAGTAGTTGGAATTTGTTGGACATAAAATTTTAAATCACAGGTGCAGATATGTCTGTTCAATATGTCTGGGTTGTCAGATGCAACCATGTACATATTGTATGACGCGTAAGGAAATAGTTAAAACCAAACTTCCTCGGTACCACAACTACAACATATATACATTTCTCCATGAAGACGCCCTGACATCAACAATATCTACTACTCTGTCCATGGTTTGCATGTCATAGTACAAAAATCAGGAAATGTTACGGACTGTCTCCCAAACTTACGGTTTTCTGTGTGAAGTTTGCTGTAAGATGGCAGATTTGTTGGTGATAAGTAGCCATCATCTGGCTTATTATATTCAGCCCGACCTGAAATATATTTACAGACATTCAACAGGATAAACCAGCCTTTTTGATAATCAACTTTTATCGAAAGAAAAACAGAAGTTGCTTTATTAAATATACATTTGTATTATTGCTGCTTGTCTGATTCAACCATGCAAATGAGTGACGTGTAAAACGATAGTTATAACTTACTTCCTTCGGTACTAACACAATAACTATGAACATCTCTTCTGCAAGGAATGAAATAAATTTTGTTATTGCCAAGCAAGGCATTCAAGTCAATCATAAGGTTTTCATTGTTAAAATAAAAGTATTGCCAAAACAGTAAGGTTTCCTGCCAGAACGGCCATTTGTCAGATTTGCTGTCATACGTACCACATGTTTGAGATTTTATTTCATCGTATTTTTGTTCGGTTTAACGTCGCAACGACACAATTAAAGGTCATAAGGCGATTTTACAGCATTCATTGTGGAGAAAAACCGGAAATCAACCTGACTAAAGTACATCTCCTATTAGGTTATAACACACTAAATAGTTGTTGTTCTTTATTCTATATAAAATTGACCTATTTCCAATGACCGCAGCACACATCAGGACCCATTTTAAATTTCTGTAACTTACATTTTCTTCAAGAATATTGTCAATGCTAACTAAAAATCAAAAGAAAAGTGGGGATCATGTTTGATGCAAGAAAAATAATTTCAGTCAAACACACAAACTGCAAAATCAGCTAAAAATGAGACCCCAAATTATACTGGTGGTGTATGATCTAAGTTTCCATGAAAATTTTTGTCATGTTGTTATTTCATTATGAAAATGTTACCTACATGTCAAGCATAGATCTGTCATGTGATTTTAGCAAAAAAAAATGCAAAGAAAATAAGGAAAATAGCTCTACAGAGCAAAAAAACTGAGGACTATTTGTATCCGCCATTATCTACCATTTTCTTTTCGCGCCATTTTTCTATTTAGTGTCTGTATGCCTATTACGATACGCTTAAGATCTGAAGACGCGCTATTGATAGCCTCGTTCTGACGACTTTTTCGCTAGCCAATCAGAGCTTACCTTACAACATTTTGCAAATTTATATTAAGGTATTAGATCACTAATAGAGAATCTCCTTTTTGAAGAGTATTCAATTCCTACCATAAACCTTGTTGTACTGCAATCCTTAGGGGGCGCAGGTTCAAGCCCTCCTGGGACCAATATTTTTTCCCCTGATTTTCATTTTTTCTAGTAAGTTTTTACTTCTTTCAAGACTTATTATTGATTTCTTGTACAAAAATGGAAAAAGATGAATCTTATAAGCGATTTCTTGGAGTCCCAAGTGAATTTACTACTTAAACAGAAGGGGTAGAGTTACACATCTTTAAAAACATTGAGTTTCACGCGGTGAAAGTTCTCTATTTTGCTTTCACTCTTAGAATATATATTGTGGAAGAAATTTAAGTAGGTTTCACGTCTGCCCTTAAGGTTATTTTTAAATGGAGTAAGCAATATTCAAAACGCCTTTAGTTACAATTCTATGAACAGAGTAGCTTAAATAATTTTAATTTCAAAGTCTTTGAATTCTCTATAACTGAGTTTAGAGCTGTGCTTGGGCAAGTGATGTAGTTACCCAAGTCAAATGTTACAAAATGTGGGAATAAAGCATACTCAGATTTATTCAAGATGATGATTTTTTTTATTTTACACAGGTAAAAGGTTGTCTAATTATCATCATTCGCTCAGATATTTCGGGGTAAGTTTTCAAATTCATAAATTAAATATTGATGTATTTATTTCTTGCTTAAAACACCGGCGGGAAGTTAGCAGTAGAGCAGTAGCAGCAGTAAAGTAGTATAACTACTGTGCTGCCATAAGGTAGTACATTTAGCAGTAAAAGCAGTATAAATGATACTACCGCTGAATGTTATAGCAGTAGCAGTTGTATTTCTGCTTTTACTGTTGTAAAGTTACTGCTGTAAATGTTGGCTGTTTAAGCAACAACACTACTGTTGGAAGTAATAGCAGTAACAAAAGTAGTTGGAAGTCGTTGGACATAAAATTTGAAATCACAGTTTATGATTTATTGGCCGTCAAAATACCTTTAAAGCTGATTTATTAATATTTTTTCTTAAGTATCTGAAAATGGGCATATAACTTTCTTACAACTGTTTCTCACAACATTCAAGTGGAATTTAGGATACAGTTAAAGGTATCGATATTTGTTGGTATGTTTGTTCAATAGAGATTTCAAATTACATCGTACACGGATGTTCAGTATACCGACGGCATTAATTCTATTTTTTTAGAATTTTATAAACGTCTGAAAATGGGCTCGAATCCTTCTAATGCTGTAAATTACAGCGTCCATGAGGACTTGAGAATGAATCAAAACGTTTGGATACATTGCTAGTATGTACGTCTAAATCATACTTTATATTACATTGCCAAATAATGTTCAATATGCCGACGACATACGTCTAGAAAAGACCTAATCACAAAATTGGACCATGTTTTGGTGCTCAGTAAATGCTATATTCTGCAATTTTTAGTCACTAGGGTCTTTATGAGATATGAAATGAATTTAGTTTTAGCAATTTATGCATTATATGCCGACAATGAACAGTGAAATTTGTAAAAATCTGTAATTTTAAGCATATTTCTGTGGTCCCAAAATGGGCTCAAATCAGTGTCACTGCTGTAATTTACAGCGCCAATGTGGACTAGAAGGTAAATCAATATATGCATTTATTGCTGGCAAATATGTTCAATAAAAGTTTATATTACATTGCCGACGGAGTTTCAGGATACTGACTGCATATGTCCAAATATGACTTCACATGAACATGTTTAAGTGCTCAATTAAACCTTGGTCACAAGACTGTACGATGTCCGTACGGTTTTAAAAAGTCGTAGGAGTCCACCAGTTTTAGAATTCTTTACGATCTCTGAAAAATTGTAGCATGTGGTCACAATACGTACGGGCCCCATTCGATCTCTATAGAATGCAATCGTAGGTATCCGTGCGGACATCGCAGACAAGTCGTACGGAGCCCGCAAGGAGCTCGGCCGTACCTCGTACGTTATCCTTTGGCTCGTACGGTGCAAGTGGCGCTCGAACGGTGCATTAGCGGTAAACATGCGACAGGAATAAACCAGTTTTGCGGCGACTGAAAATTGTCCATTTGTTGCTACTCAGCTTAAGCGATTACATCCAAAATCAAAATAAATTAATCAATTCTGTACCACGCCTCGACAGTACCTGGAGGAACTTGAAATATACTCCTGTTTCTATTCAATTATGAATTATCACGGAAGTCTTACGGAGCCCTTGCTGCTTTCGTAAGGCCCTGAAAGTCCCGTGCGAACATAGCACGTTCTCCGCACGGCGTCCTTAATATCGTAAACAAATTTTGCGAATATCGGCAAGCCTCGCAGTTCTTAAAATCCGCACGGACATCTTGCGATGCCCGTAAGAGCTCTTCCAGGACCCGTGCGGTTCTCGTACGCGGCTCTTGCGAGCTGCTCCCGACTTTGAAAATCTTTACGAGCTCATAGACAACTCGGGAGCTCGGTGAAACACTTCCACCGGCTTCGCGAGTCCTCTACGAGTTCAAAAAATCCGTACGACGCCCGTAATAGTCACCGATAACTGTACGGTTGCCGTACGAATTTGCCAAAATTCGACTGAAAACCTACTCATACCGAGCTCGTAGCGTTCTTGTGACCAGGGTATTACTGATTTATTCTGCGTCGAAACGATGCCCTTAAGCCAATATTTGACCAACTTAGGTCATCGTTAAGAGCAGGTCATCGTTAAGACCTTGATATGAAATATGAAATAAAATTAGTTATAGCAATTTACGCATTATGGGCCAACGAATTACAGAGAAATGTGTTGAAAATCGTCGTTTTAAACAATTGTTTCTGGTGTCCAAAAATGCATTTGAGTCCGTGTTACTGCTGTAATTTACAGCGTACAGTAGGACGTGATAATGAATAAAAATGTAGCCATACTGCTTGTATGTATGCTCAAATTAAATTAATGTACGTATTTCATTGCCGGCGGATTTTCGGAATGTCGATGGCATACGTCCAAAGAGGCCTCATCGCAAGATTGAAACATTTTCTGGTGCTTAAATACTGCTGTATTTTGCGCCGAAACGCTGCACATGGGCCACGATTTGGTCTCATTAGGTTATCGCTAAAGTGATCAGCATCACACACACACGCACGCATGCATACACACACACACACACACACACACTCACTCACATACATACATAAAAAGTTGTATGCTTTAAATCTGTATATTCCGGCAAAGAACGGTTAAATGTGTTGAGACGGCATACGTACAAATAAGAGCTCATCGCGAAATTGGAACATTATTTGGTGCTAAATTACTGCCGAAACAATGCTCTTAAGGTATTGGACCAATTATAGTAATGTTTAAAAAATGGCATTTGCTTGGTATATATTCTTAAAGTTGATCATGTTTTGCACTGCGCTGCAAATTTTAAACAACTTTTACCGTGCGGTTTTTTGTAAATTTTGTATAATTTATGGAATTTACTCAAGCTCAAGTACACACAAATTTCAATGTAAATTTCAATCTAAAACGTTTGCAGGGAATTCATTACAACATTAATTTTGATAAAAGAAACATCAAATTATTGTTAAACAATTATAAAACACAAAATAAAACTGTAAATATCCTTTTTTTTCTATTTTACCTCAAGTAAACAGATTTAATGAGACCGAATTCTAACTCCAACATTGAAAAATTAAGGTCGAATCCTGTGGATCTGTTTTGAATTTCGCTCAGCTCATTCAAAAATAACCTTGGGAGTGAGTGAGTGAGTTAGATTTTACGGCGAACCGACACAAAAAGGCCATATATCGCCGAAAACAAGCGCTTTGAAAACGTAAATTGTAAAGCATCTCTAAAAAACAATTATGTAAAAATGTATAAACATAAAATGTAAAGTAAATTGTAAAGCACGTCTAAAAACATTGATGCAAAAACGTATATAAAGGTTAAAATATTAGTGACAAACAACACTATAATTGCAAAAAGTGTAAAGAAAAATATATGATTTCATATTTTGTGATAAATGCCTATCTGCTTTAAAAAGGACAAGATATTGCTGACTGAAATGTTTTCAAACAACTCTTTCAAAGATTGAACGTCATAGTATGTACTGCGAAGTCCATACAGTCGACTAAAATATGTTCTTCTTTGTTCAGAAGATAAGAATGAGTCAAACGGGTATGACCTATTCGACAACGAGAAAGAACAACTTCCTCCCTGCGAACTCGGGGCAGAAGTACAACCTACCTACATTTCTTCCACAATATGTAATTTAAAGAATGAAGGCAAAATAGAGAACTTTTACCGCATAACACTCAGTATTTTTAAAGGTGTCTAACTCTTTCCCTCCTGATTCAGAGGTAAATTCACTTTGAACAACGAGAAATTGCTTATAAAATGAAAAAAAATTCACTTTTGTACAATGTATCCATAATAAGTCTTGAAAAAAGTAAAAACTTACTAGAAAAAAGAAAAATATGGAAAAGAAATGTTTGTCCCAGTGAGGCTTGAACCTACGCCCCCTGAAAATTGCAGTCAAAGTAGGTTTATGGTAGGAATTGAATTCTCTTCAAAAAGGAGGTACTCTATTACGGGTCCAATACCTTAAACCAATATTTGGTCAACTTACTAATAGGTATGATAACGAGTTCAACGAAAATTGCTAAACATTACGATTTTCAACACATTTTACTGTTATTCGTTGGTAATTAATGAATAAATTACTAAAGCCAAATTCATTTTGTATCTGACATGACCATATTTTGGCTCAAGGGCATCGTTTCTAAGCAATGAGAATACAGAAAAATCTGAGCACCAAAACAAGTTCCAATTTCGTGATGAGGTGTTTGCTTTGGGTGTATGCCGTTGAACTATTGAAAATTCGTCGGTAATGACATAAATGCTAGTAATATCAATCCATATGTTTTGATTTAAGTCCTCCTGGATCCTGAGAATCACAGCAGTAACAAGGATTCTGGCCTATTTTTTGGACACCTGATAAAAGCCTCAACGATGACCTTATTTGGTCAAATATTGGCTTAGGGGCATCGTTTCGGCGCAGATAACTTCCGAAAATGAATAGCAAAACGTATTTCAGTTTTGCGATGAGGTCTTCTTTGAATCTATACCAGCAGTATATCCACATGTATATTATTTATACTGTGGCCCCCTTTGGCGCTGTAAATTACAGTAGCAATAACGATTCGAGCTCATTTTCAGACACCTGAAAAATGCTTAAATTTACAATTTTCAACAAATTTAACTGTTCTTCGTCGGCACATTAGTTGTTAAAACTAAATTCATTTTGTATCTCATAACGCCTCATCGATGACCCAACATGACCAAATATTGTCTTAAGGGCATCCTGTCTGCGCAGAAAAATGCATTGTCTGAAAAGGAAACATGTTTCAATTTCATGACGAGGTCTTTTTTGACGTATGCCTTTGAAATATTAAAAATTCGGCGGCAATATCATATAAACTGATATTTGGACATAGAGACCAGCAATATATCCATATATTTTGATTTAATCTCATGTCATCCTGGACCATGTGAATCACAGCAGTAACAAGGCTTCAAGCCCATTTTCGGGGATCTGAAAAATGCTTAAAATTAAGATTTCTAACAGATTTATTCGTTCTTTGTCGGAATATAAAACATAAACTGTGAAAATCTATCTTATCGTATTTCACACGTAATAAAGACTTTAACGATTGCCTTAGAAGACGAAATTGTGGCTCGTGTGCCTCGTATCGGTGCATAATACATCAGTATCTAAGCACCAAAACTTGATTCAATTTTGTGATGAGGCCTTTTTTGGTCGTATGCCGTCGGCATCCTGAAATTCTGCCGATCGATAATTTGCACCTTTATTTGGACATATATATATATAAACAATGTATTAAATGATTTGAAAATCGATACCAACGCCCTCAACTTCAATATTAGAATTTTGAGATGGTATTCTTATTGAAAATAACATATTCTAAGGGAACAACTTTTAAACTAGAATTTGTATATTTGATTTAATACCAAGAGAGGCTATTCATGTATAGCTAGTCTAAAAAGGGGGCATGTTCAGCGACACATCTATCGGAACACCTGTCCGGCCGGGCACACAAGTCTGTATTTTGGTGCTGCTTTTAGATACGAATACCATATCATAATTCTAATACTGAAGTTAAATTGAATGGACACCGATGCTGCATATTTTGTAAAAGAAGGTCCCTTGCCGGTGCAGAGTCAAAAGGGGTCCCGTGAGGCACAACTACTGAAAGGGATCCCGTGCATTAACGATATCAAAAGTAGGGTTCTTTTAAGAAAACATGATGAAAATAACTATATAAATAGTATTTACAAATAAGACGGGATCAACGGGTTCACAACTAAAATACTAGATATTTGCTATATTCAAGAAAAGTCGTATCAAAAGTTCATTAACTTGGCACGATGTTCATAAGAGCAAGTACCCTCCGTCTACATTCCATCTTCGCTTAGCCATGACACATTGTGTCAACTGATAAAACAAATGTAATAATGCTGCGACTTTCCATGGTTCATATACTTTTATGCAGAAACCTGTCTTCAGGACAATAAAAAAAATGAATTTTTGACCTTCTTGCCCAAGCGGCGACGTTTGATGTCATTGTTTATCAAAAAGAAAGTCCTATGCGCGAACAGAGAGGGATCCGTTTTCTCATTTTCCACAGATAGGGATCTGATATACATACACACCGTTATTATAGCAATAAAAGCTGTAATATTGCTAACTGCTGATGCTTCAAAAGTCAACTTTACATAATAAGGGATGAAAATCTATTTTGTTCTAGGCAGGTGATATGAGTTTCATGATAAATAGAATAACAGACATTCGTTTGATACCAATGTTAATTAGTTCCCCCTTCCAGCCACTATCAACATGGACCTAACAACATTGATATCAAAAGACACTAGCCTGTTATTCTCTATATAGCAGCTGTTACTGTTGCAGCAGTGAGAGCACGTTCCAATTAAAAATATTGCCTAAATGATAAGTCAATAGGCGGTGAATGCAATTAAAATATTACATCGGATTATGGGATGCAACCTCGCAACAACCAAATTAAGAAATAAAATAAAAATAAGAATCTGACAAATATCCGGTTGTATGCTATATATCAATAATGTTTACCAAGTACATCATAATCGTTTAAATCTGGTACAGTGTCGAAAACTGATTCTTTCGGTAGATAAGATTTACGCCATTGTTCACAGGTAAAAATCCCAGATTCCGGTAATCTATAAAAAAAATAATTTATTATCATATTAAGATTACTTATGTTGAGGCCTTGAAGGAAAAGAAGTCTAAATATAATTATCAAGTCAATACACTAAAACACATGATATCACACAACAGTACTGTAAATCAATATTTTTGGAAGACTGAAATGAATGTCATGCGCGGATCCAGCCAATTTTCTCAGAGGCGGTCCGAGCACCGCTCACTTTGACAAACATGTGCCTCTGTATAATAGATATTTTTGATGTGTGTGTAGATGCTAGAAATTTAGGGTTGACACAGAGTGTTTGTTGAATAAGGTGAAGTCGAAAAGAAGTCAACCAAATTCCTTGTGTCTTTTAGATAACTAACATAAGCAGCCACATACACTTTGAATGCGGTCCATAAACCATAAACCATAAACTATTTTCTTTCCTTCTTCTCTTCTTCCATTTTTCATTTTCCAAGACCTAAATAACAGAGACCCGAGAGTTTTGTTTGAAGACAAATAGAGAAAAATACTCTAATTACATTATGCTTAAAATACCAAAAAAAAAAAAGAATAATAAATGAATAAACAAAAATCCCTAAAAAGTCCGGTTCATTACTAATTCAAAGCTATTTACGATAGTACATTTGACTTACTGCAATGAAAGACGATTTGTAAAGACTGTTCTCAAGCATATGAGAATTATAAAGTTATTCTGTTTTGGTCCATAAAGAATTCCAGAGATATTTTCCAAAGAATTTCAATTAAGATTTTTTTTTTCTTACACGTGTGAACGGTATTTCAAGCTTAAAAAAAAAGAAAAAGAAAAAAAAAAGCTTAGTTTGTCCACTCAGACATAGTTTCAAACTATTGAAGCGTTGCATCATACCTCAATGTACCTTGATGATATTTTTAATGTGGACAATATATTTCAGTCAAGAAATCGTTAACCATATTTATCCAATATAATACCTTATATTTAGAAGCGTCGTTTAAGACTTATTTTAACAAGTTAAATTCTGATCCATTGATAAAATAACATCACAAAAAGAGCCAATCTGATAAACAATCGTCTACAGACTAGCTGTGTGTCCATAGGTCACTGGTGCCCAAACTTCCTGACAGTGTAAATAGTTTCATGCCTCTAAGTTAAACATTTTCAGATATATGTAACATGAACTTTCTGTGTTTTTTTTTCTCTTAGTCAAAAACCATTACTCAGGTCTTTGCCGAGTGAAATAAACTAGAGCTATCACTGAAGGTGATGAATGTACCCCCCCCCCCCCCCCCCCCCACGCATGCACTGACACAGTACATTGCAATTTGACGCACACAAGATTGCATAATTATGTGGACTGTATGTATTTAGACTGTATGTATACAGTATAGTAACAAAAAACAAAGTCCCATAACTATGCAGAATATTTATCTAAAAGAATGTAACATGCACCATGCACAACTAGGGTTGGTACTGATCACTTTTGTGAAGTTTCATTAAATTGTGTGCAAGGGTTTGGTAGATTAGGCACGCACAAGATTGCATATGCAGACTGTATGTACATAGTATGTTAACAAGAAACAAAGTCCCATAACTCTGCAATTTTTGTCGCTGAAAGAACCTAACATGCCCCATGCACAACTACTGTTGTTACTGATCACTTGTGTGAAGTTTCATTAAATTGTGTCAAGGGGATGAGGAGAGATGGTGCGCACAAGATTGTGTCTATGTATATAGTATAGTAACAAAAAAACAAAGTCCCATAACTCTGCAAATTTTTTTCTGAAAGAACCTAACATGCCCCATGCACAACTACTGTTGTTACTGATCACTTGTGTGAAGTTTCATTAAATTGTGTCAAGGGGATGAGGAGAGATGGTGCGCACAAGATTGTGTCTATGTATAAAGTATAGTAACAAAAATGCAAAGTCCCATAATTCTGCAAGTTTTGTTTCTAAAAGAACCTAACATGCCCCATGCACAACTACTGTTGGTACTGATCACTTGTGTGAAGTTTCATTAAATTGTGTCAAGAGGAAGAGGTGAGATGGTGCGCACAAGATTGTGTCTATGTATATAGTATAGTAACAAAAAAAAAAACAAAGTTCCATAACTCTTCAAAAAATTTTTCTAAAAGAACCTAACATGCCCCATGCACAACTACTGTTGGTACTGATTACTTGTGTGAAGTTTCATTAAATTCTGTCAAGGGGATAAGGAGAGATGATGCGCACAAGATTGCGTCTACGGACAGACGGACAGACAACCTGAAACCAGTATACCCCCCCCCCCCAGAAACCAGTATACCCCCCCCCCCCCCCTTACAACTTCGTTGTCGTGGGGTACAAAAACAGAACACTATGTGCAAAACTTCATACGATATACTACAATCCTCTAATGTTTCATAAAATCTGACGAAGGATCAGAAAATATAACAACACTGAGATGAAGTCGGGTTAAATGAATTGTGGTTAAATACTTTTTTGAGATACATGCGATCAAAATATTTAAGGTTATACGCATATTCTTTTTTTACAAAATCAATGGTCATAATTCTGGTCTGAGCAGATAAAATCCCAAACAAAACGCCAGATGCACAAATTCATAAGTTGAAAAACATTCCAATTATGCTTAATGACCCTAAGTCAAATATGATTTAACATATATACGACCAAATCTGAGTATGTATCCAACCAAATAGAAGAAAATAAAACCAATTCTAAATCTCTTTGGAAATAACTTAAATCTTTAGAACACAAAGACTTGAAGTTCTCCAGATGTTGCTCTAAAGATTGACCATGAGGTTTGCTTTGATGGAAAGAAAATTGCTAATCATTTTAATATATTTTTCGCATCTGTAGCTAGCATTCTTGTTAGCAAACTTCCTTCATGTTCATAAGTGTTTGATACAGATTCGGATGTTTTCAAGCAGTTTTATAAAGATAGAAATCCTTCTTCTAAAACTTTCAATTTGAAAACTGTGACCGAAGAAATTGTTTTTAAAGAATTGTGTTCTTTGAATATTACAAAAAGTACAGGTGTGGATGGTATACCAGCTCGTTTTTTTTTTCAAAGATGGTGCGACGTTTTAAAAATAATCTATAACTTTTATCATTAATAAATCAATTGCTGACACAAATGTTCCATGTGAATTAAAAACTGCCAGAGATAAACCTCTTTTTAAGAAAAATTCTCGGACTGAAGTGGGTAACTATAGACCAGGCAGTATTCTTTGTATTGTATCTAAAATTTTAGAAAGGGCTGTATATAATCAACTTGAGAAATTTTTAACCAAAAATAAAATTTTATATGAATATTAGTCAGGTTTTAGAACGAATTTTTCTACTGACTCCTGTCTTATACATCTAACATATTTTATCAAGTCTCAAACTGCCAAAGGACTCTACACTGGTATGATAATGCTTGATTTACAAAAAGCTTTTGATACTGTAGACCATTCTATCTTATGCAAAAAATTAAGTGCTATGGGGGTCAATTCTTCATCTGTTAAATGGTTCACATCTTATCTAAGCGACAGAACACAGAAAACTCAGATAAATAATTGTCTTTCTAATGTTAGTAAAATTACACGTGGCGTCCCCCAAGGTAGTGTTTTGGGACCTTCCTACTTTTATGTTATGTAAATGATATCGGCATAAGTATTGGAAAGGACTGTAAACTACTTTTATATGCTGATGATAGTACCATCATTTTTTCACACAGCAATCCAGATGTTTTTCGACAGAAGCTAGGATCTGAATTAGAAAATTGTAGTAAATGGCCTATTGACAACAAATTATCCCTACATTTAGGAAAAAGGGGAGTATATTTTGTTTGGTGGGAAAATCAAAGTTAAAAAAAATAGATGATTTCTCTGTGGTATGTAATAATCATGAAATAAATTCTCAAACATCTGTAAAATACCTAGGCCATCTTTTGGACAACGCTCCTTCAGGAAGTTCATGTGTATCAGATATTATTAAAAAGGTTGATTCAGAATTAAAGTTTTTTCTATAACTATAATGATGCTCTTGATATAAATACAAAAAAGACCCTTTGTAATTCTCTTACAGAATGCCATTTTGACTATGCTTATTCCGCCTGGTGTAATAGTATTTATAAAACACAAAAAAGTAAGCTGCAACTAACTCAAAATAAAATTATCAGATTCATTCTAATGTCCATCCAAGGTTCTCAGTAACCAAAGAACATTTTTAAAAACTCGGCATTTTAAAATTGGATGATCGAGTAAAACAACTGCAACTGAATCATAACATTTTCTATGATCAGTGTCCATCCTACATGAAAGAAAATTTTAACAAAACAGCAGATGTACATTCATACAATACCAGGAAAAGTAATTTTACCTTTCATGTACCAAAGAATGTGGCGACAACAGCTTTTTATTATAACAGCATGATCACTTGGAATTCGCTGTCAGAGAGCATGCAGTCAATCAAAAACCATAAAAAGTTTAAACGAGAAATAATAAAAAAATACCTGAAAAAGTACTAAATCTTTAGTATCTATGTTCACAATTTTAATCCTTATGTCTATTTACTATAATCTTGCCTTTTAAATATATTATACATCTTAAGAAGAACATTGTTTTATTTGAAAATAGATTTAGATATATTTCTATGGATAAACATTTTTTCCTGATACATTTTGGCATAGTTAGTGTTTATTTTCTTTCAATTAAACCGGGACCCCAGTGGAATTAAATTTGAGGACTTTTCTGGGCTTTACTATTCCAAGTCAGGATCTTTGTCATCTTGGATTTTTTAATCAAGTAATTTTAGCATGAAATTAAAGAATATGATTATCTTAGAGCATCTTTCAGAGTCGATATAATTCTGTATATTTTCTGTGATCGTTATAAACTGTGTGATATTATCATTTTTTTCCAATTTAGATTTTCAACATTGAAATGTTATACATACATGTTTATTATCTATCGTTTTAATACTATATTATTATGTTATATATTTGTATGCTATTTCTGGTGCTAAATCTATCTATGCATCTATCTATCTATCTATCTATCTATCTATCTATCTTTCTATCTATCTACCTATCTATATCTCTATCTATCTATCGATAGATAGATAGATGTTGTTTTTTTTTATTTAACGTCGTATCGACACACGATAGGTCATATGGCGACTTTCCAGCTTTAATGGTGGAGGAAGACCCCAAATGCACGGAGGGGCACCTATTTTTCATAATCCAAGGTCAAACAGTGTTCCAAGACATGCGACGCAAACCTTTAGGCCCTTTTTATGCTTAAGTTTAGACTAAATCAAAGGCTATACCCAGGGTCTTCCTAAGTGAAGTGCCAATTAAAACACCAGGTGCACAGCTTCACAGACTGAATTATAATCCTGTATGGTTGACGACTCTTTGTCAAATACATTTTAAGATATATTATTGAGATATACGGACAATGACATATCTTTTCTAAATGTAAAGAGTTTAAGTTACAATTATCATACTGAAATTAATACTTAAATGCTCTATCATAATTACATGCCAAATACGTAACATATATGATCACTTGCAATTATCGTGTATGCTTGCGAGACATCATGTTAAGAAAGTAATTGCTCAGGTTTGTGTTAAATGCAACAATTTAATTCGTTTATTTAACCGAGTTCGTAAAGTTGTATTTTAATATGGAGCGCATTCGGCATACAAACCCGTGTAACTCTGACTTGATCACCCGAGTTCACCTGAGTGACACGAGTAACAATTGTAGTCCGAACGCTTTATCGGGTAACTGAAAATGACGGAGAACGTTACCTATATGCTAACAGTTCAAAAGCTTCCGAGCTGTAACAATAATAAAGAATGGTTGCTACTTTTGACACATAATGAGGACAGACAGTCTGGTATCGTTGTTAGAGATAAACTTGTACGGCTTCTGAGAGAGTGAAAAATCAGACTGGATTATTATCTATCAACTTTTCAGATTCTGGGATCAAGTAACACTTAGTAAAATGTTCAGCCCATAATGTTTAATAGACTAGAAAATTCTATTTTATGTTAATTTATACTTTAAACTATTTGTGAAGCAAGAGCTACAACTTACATTAATCCTCTTGTGTCTATACATGACTCTACTACCCCGAACCATTTCAAATTAAAAGGCTGTTTGGTATAATTATTTCTTTTTTTCACTGCTGTGACTAAAATTCATTTAAGGAAACAGCGGAGACCCTGATCACATGATCTGTTTTGTGGTGCCCAATCTGCACTGTTTGCCAAGACCCATTTATATGACACACGACATAAAAATCACTCTTGACGGTAACCATTGCCACGCAGGTGTGAGAGGATCCATTTTCCACATTTGAGCTGAATGCCAAGGACAGTTGCTGATACATTTACCACTTTCAACTATTTTTGTATATCTTGACAGGTGATCGAATCCACAACCTTCCATTGAAGAAAAATGTTACGAAAATGAATAAGCTCAACTCTGCTGTCTCTATTCCCCCATGCTAATGAATTACTTTTTTTTTTGAATGAATGAAAATGTCTTTGTTTAAAATGACATAACTGAATTCACCATGCGCACAAATAGCACATAACAAACAGTATGCTTTTTTCAAACTTTGTACGTAGTACAGCCATGAAATGTGCTAAATGCTAGTTTGACTATTAAAAGAGCAAGTACCAGTTCTTGATGTTGTTAAATTGGGTTCATCACCATTTCCATATTGCCATATATGACTGACAGTCACTAATGGTAACAAATGTTCACTCTCTCTGGCAAGCTTAGCAACCTTGGTGGCTTACCAGTACGCTTTCATAAGGAACTGACAACTATACATTCGTATGAACTGAGGTAGATGGCAAATGGTCATGGAAGGAGGAATTTCTTCGCTAACCGGATCAAACCCGTGACCTTTGGACTGGCAGTACAGTGCATCAACTACTGAGTTAACTAGAGAACAGTACCATATGAATATGAAAGAACGTGTGTCGGCAAGTAGGGAGGTTGAATTTTTCACTTATAACTTCAACATCAATGTGTGACTTATTTTGTGGATTATTTGTCCTTATCACTAATTATGTGTTCTTAAGCCTACATGTTTTTCTCAAAGCTGTCCCTTGTGAACCTAGAAAGAAAACTTAAAAGCTTTAAGAATCAGATCGAGAACCCTCGAAATATGCTTGACATGGATGTTGCAGTAAGAAGCAGATTTCTCAACCTCTGTCCTATTCAGCAGTATTACAGATGGGGGCATGAATGCCAAAAGAGCATTTCAAAGTTACTCTGCATTTAGAAGAAAGTAAAAAGTTTTAGAATAACAATGACAGCACGCTTCACTATTCGAAGGCTATTGTCAATATGAATGACTTTCGGTTCTACAACTGAAATAATGATTCAAGGATTATTTGACTTGATTGTATGATCTCGCTTTAAAACCCTGAATAGATATAAGAAGTTTTAAACTCAGTACCGCCCTTAGCATCTTAATGGTAAAATTTTAACCGTCATTTTCTTACTACAAAAAAGGGACATAACTTTGCCAAAATTAAAGTAAGTGTTATGGAACTTGATGCTTTTACCTTGCTTTACAACCCTGAAGACATGTGAGAAATATTAACCCAATGCCACCGTGAGTTTTGGAGAAAGTAACTTGCATGCAAACACAACAATATCTATGCACAAGAAAGAGGGCATAACTTGTCCAAAATTAAGGTTATGGGAATTGATGCTTTGACCTTTCTTTACATCAATAGAGACATGTATGGAAGATTCAATCCAATTAGTTTCTGAGATAGTAACTTGCATGCAAAACATTAACCAACTTTTTCTAAGTTTAAACAGTGGGCATAACTTGGCTAAAGTAAGAGTTATGGAAGTTGATGCCATGTCCTTTACAACATGGAAGACATTTGTGAAGTTTTAACCAAACATCTGCATATACTTTGGATATACTAACTTGCATGTAAAACTTCAAACTGCATTTTCTATGTCCAAAAGGGGCATAATTTTGTCAAAATACATATAAGAGTAATGGGACTTGATCATCTGCGGTTAATTAATGACCTTAAAAAGTAAAATAGGTTTCAAAGCAATATGTCTATAAATGAGACCCGTAATTTACATTAGATTCGATCAAGAGTTATCTAATTTGATTATTTTGGTAGGTCTGATGAGTGGAAAAAGTTGTTTGAAGTTTCAAATTCAATATCATCTGTGGTTATTGAGACAAAGCATAGTAATTGCACTCAAAAGTTTACAAGTCTACCAATGTTTAAAGTGTTAATGCATTCGGATACGATCACCCGCCTTTCCCAGCTTCAGGAGGTGGGTAGAATTCGGGTGACACAACTACTATCGCCCGGGTTACACGAGTTATACTCGAGTAGTACCCAGGGTGACTCGGGTTAGCTCGAGTATGTATGCCGAACGCGCCCATTCTTTCACATATTAGGCATAAGGATAAACAGTAATTAAATACACTCTTTCAGTGTCATATAATAGGGACCTTTGGCATTGCTACTTTGCTCTCTCTCTCTCTCTCTCTCTCTCTCTCTCTGATGTTTATAAACTACAAATAGTTTGTTGATAAAGCATTGTACGATGATACAATATAAAAATCGTACTTGGTAATTGGTTGCTGTACAATTAATCACTACGCTTTTCTATTACATGTTACAATGTCTGCTGCAGAGTAAGTCTCCATGATACTTAAAATAATGAACGGACTATCAAACATGCAGTTTACTGAACCGTACCCTTGTTGATCTGCCTTTTTATAATATATTTATTGAAATAAGGTACTGATACGTGGGACTGATAACAGTTCTATGTTCTATTTATTCATTCGGATATTAATTAAGCTGTCATTTCAATATGTTTGAGTACGTGTGATGCTGGTTAAAAACCGTTATCAATGGACAAAATCAGCAAGATACCCGTGCATAACAATATACAAGAGAGAACATACATTTAGTGATGTACAGTTAAAGTGTATATAAACGAACCAAGTCCAAAGTGTTGTAGGCTTAAAGAGCATTATCGAGTGGCATTTCATCGGGAATATTAAAACACCTATTTTCCTCTTCCGATAATTTAAGGTAGATAGTTCATGGACAGGAGGTTTAAGAAACAGTGATTCCCTCCAGTAATTACTTACTGGCTATTCTGATTGAAAGAAGATCATAGACCTTAAACAGCGGGAAAAGGTCAAAAACGCTTATCCACAATGTTTTGAAGACATCTTTCATTATTTAAACGTTCTAAACAAGGCGCATCCTTCACATCACCCCTAAAATATGACAAGCAGCTCAGTCAAGAGGAAAACGCCAACAAGCGGTTCAGACACTTCCGATCTTCAAATCACCCCCAACCGCCACCCCACGCTGAGACTAGCTTCACAATGTAAAATGAAACTGCAAAAAATGTCGATTAATTAAAATGATAACTTCATGAATCCCTGACATAACAGATATTAATATTAGCTAAAATGGAATAGAAATACTTCTAAATAATTTAAACCAAAATAATGCTAATAGCCATGAGCAATTAAAAACGAACCACTAAACCTTGAGGTTTATATGCCAGAAATCCCTTGATGAAGGATGGAATTAGGCAGATGTTGCTCCTGTTTACAAAACAGGTCAAACCCCGTTAACTATACGCCTATCTCTGTAACATGTGTTCTGTGCAAAGTACTAGAACATATTGCTTCCTCCTCAGTATTTCACCAGGAGCATTATCCTCTAAAAATGGTTACCGGAGTTTCTATAGATCCAATATTACTAAATTTCGATAAAGGTAGCCACGAGGAAGTCCTACTGAAAATGCAGTTACAAGAGTCAGAGATTAACCTCTAACGTGGACTTAACGTTTTCTTGTTTATCAAATCCAATTTGCTGTCCTGAACGGCACCAATTCAGATGTCATTCCAGTCCCATCTGGTGTTTCACAGGGGTCTATCATTGAGTCACTAATTTTTTAGCATATAAAAGCGACCTCCCACAAAATATCAACTGCAAAGTCCGCCTCTTTGCTGACGATACAGTAATCTACCCCAATGTTTGATTTTCAAATGAACGAATACCGCCAATACCCGTCATAAAAACTTCAAAATGTTAGAAAAGAGCAATTTATAAGAGAATAAGATCAATAGAATTCAATCCAATCCCTCCTGGTGTCAAATCATCCACGTCGCAAGAAGGAAGCATCTTATTCCCAGCCGTTACTACCTCCGTGGAGTCCTACTTATATCAGTCACCATAGCCAAATACCTTGACTTGGAAATATCAAATGATCTGTCGTGAGTCGCCAGCATCCATAGGTCAACAAAAAAGCAGCGTTTGGGTACCTGTACCGAAACATCAAAGGTATCCAGAGACGTGCCATCATTCGTTGGGTTAAGACTGATTATCGCCAAATCTTCAGTGTTACAGACATGATACAATCCCTCAACTTTCGATGAAAAGGTCTCCAAAGTGTTGAAGATATGCCTGCTCTTATGTATAAAATCCATTATGAAGTAGTTCAAATTCTTGAAGAAGGCTACCTAATCCCCCTCACCCGGTTAATGTCGCTATCGTTCCCTTAGTTACATATATAAGTTATTCACAGCAAGTACTTATTTATGTTATATTTCTTACACGGAATAGTATATCACTAGAATTTTCTCCCTCCTGCTGTTGCCCACCTCCCTGAGCAGTTAAATGCAGCCATTTGCTGCATTGACATGTCTCCTCCTTGTATATAGCTGCGTTTATGCTTCTAACCAAGCTATTTTCCTTGCTTTTAACTATCATTTTACATTTGAGTCTATTAATATTATTTGTGGTTTTGACGCGTCCAATGTCAAAGAGGAATTTAACTGAATCGGAAGATAGATGAATCTGCTACACTTTGCAAGGAATGAAGATAAAAAAGGATATTATTTGAACTATACATTACGGAGGCTATCGTAGTAGAAAAACATATTTGATTCTTAGTATATATAAAATAAAGACATTACATTGCATCTTTCTTTTGACCACATACTGTGAATTTTTGCGTTTAAAAATCAGAATGTTAACTCTGTAAACGAGTTTACAATGCAAACTACTAGAATGTTTGTGTCTGGAAAGATGGAAACCAAAACATTCAGAAATTTAATGCAGATAATTGTATTTGCTCACTTCATAAAAATGTCAATGCTGATACTAGTATAGGAAAGGTACTTACATCAGCGCAATTAGACACATCTTGAAGTTGCACATCACCTTCCTGAAATAAACAAAAGGTCTATGACGAAATCTATTTGGTAATACACCGGTTGTTGACATGGATTCAATCTGAGAACATCACTTTCGAAACTGCACTACATTTCAAAAGAAAGTTATTGACCATAGAATATTACGCTATTGTAGCATAACAAATCAAATTATGCAAGTGGAAAAGTGGGTAACAATTTAAAATCAGTTGATTTATTGTAGAACACAAAAGTTCTAATATTTTATTGGGTCATATTAGTTTATATTTTTTTTCTTACTTTGAAGAGATAAATGTCAGTTACAATATTTTTTATAAGCTGACGAATGTATGCTATGTTAGGATTTCATGTGAAACACGCAAACTGTCATATTACACTTTTCTTTTTAACGATACTCATTTTTGCTACGCACAATGCAAATTAATTTGACTTTTGATAATTATTCAAGTTCTACACTAGACGTTTTGTGACAGGTTTCCGCGTCTTTACATCATATTGCAACTCTTTCTGTATGCTTTATTTCGACACCAACCTCTTCTGTTAACTTTTATTGTTTGAATAAAATAATTCATAGTTTCCTTGAAGAAAACGTAATAGAGTTTCCTTAACTCACAATTATTAAGTAACCTCTTATCACATTCCAAAGCGAACTAATATTGTTAAATGTGGAATTGTCACAATTTCATATTTACCCATTTAAAAAAAAACAATAAAAAAAACCCCATACATTTCAAGTTCTAAACACTTGGAATTATTTTGATCAAAATTGAATTTCATTCGAGATTCGAAGACAGAAATAAAAGGCTTTTCCCCTTAAACACCATATATGAAATGAGATATCCGACTTGGACACATTCGTTTATCATTCGCTTCTAAGAAATCAACGTTTTAAACTTAGACAACTGTGATATCTACAGTCGGGTATCTTGTCTGAATTAGAAGACAATTAAGCGTGTTTTCATTCTTTATGGTTGTTTTGGAATCCCATTCTTTCCGCGGCTGTCATATAAATAATATATATAAAGGAATTGCCTACAACGCAGACAACGAAAAAATCTGGTAAAATATCATGTCATCAAGAAAAAAAATCAATGTTGGTTTAGTGTTGATGTGCAACAATGCAACAAAATCACATTAATTGTTCTCTGTACTTACTAGTCGATCCTCTTCGTGTGTTTCACGCCAGAAACATGACAGAGGAAAACAGTTCAATATCTTTGATGACTGGAAAAAAGGCATATAACGGTAAATTGATAGTAAGAAACGTAAAATCAGCAGATAATGTAAGTTGAAATTATATTGCTGTTACGTTTATAATTCTAATACAACTTTTTAAGGTATAAGATCTCTAAAAAATGGCATTCGTTTGTTGACCTTGTTTTTAAACAACTTTTACCGTGTTACTTTTTGTGCCCCCCCATCCCCCTCCTCCGTGAGTGGTGGGAGCATATAGATTGGTCTTGTCCGTCCGTCCGTGCGTTCGTCCGTGCGTCTGTGCGTCCGTCCGTAGTTTATGACGCGCCTAGCTCAAAAAGTATTTGATATAAATAGATGATTCTTTGCATGAGTCTTTATCATGATGTGAACTTGCGCATCTGCTATTTTTTGTTTGGTTCCACTACCTATTTCCAGAGTTATGGTCCCTGAAATTGTCAAAAATGCACATTTTCATCTTGTGACACGCCTCTTTCAAAAACTATTTGATGTAGATTCATGAAATCTTGTTTTAATCATGATATGAACTTGTGCAGTTTCTATTTTTCATCTCGGTCTGCCCCCTGTTTTCAGAGTTATGGCCCCTGAAATAGTAAAAACTGCACATTTTCACCTTGTGACGCGCCTAGCTCAAAAATATTTAATATGAATTGATTAAACATTGCATGAGTCTTTATCATGATATGAATATGAGTCTTAATCATGATATGAACTTGTACACCTCCTGTTTTTCATCTGGGTCATCCCCCTATATCCAGAGCTATAGCCCATAAAATAGTCAAAAATGCACATTTTCACCTTGTGACGCGCCTTACTAAAAATATTAAATATAAATTGATTAACCCTTGCATGAGT
>NW_026463783.1:0-67688 GCF_021730395.1 Mercenaria mercenaria
CCGTTCGTTGTCTGTTTAAAATGCTTCTGTAATCATTAATGTCATCTCAATTGATAAAATAATTGAAATCTGCTGCTTTTTACTGGAAATCTGCTCATGGCAGCCATTGTATTAGTCTGTAAATTTGTTCAACATGGGGAAATGAATGGTTATAATGCAACTTGAGCTTAATAGACTCATTCAGTATGTACATGTTACAATTTAACTGCAGATACATATTAAATTGAGGACAATATAAAAAATGTCAAAATGAAATCATTATTTAAATCTACAAGTGCCATCAAACATTTAAAAGGTTTCAGCGTGAAAATAATGAGAAGTTGTGGTTAGCTGATGCGTAATCATTCATATAATGTTTCTGTGACTGAAAATAAAGGGTACGTTATTATACAATGTATTGTGATAAAATGATCAATAGGCAGATGCCAATTTTGATATAATGCATGTTCTTTAAGCTTTTTGGTAATATTGGATCACATTTGTTTTCTAGTTGGTAGTACGACTTAATTGGTAACAATGCTGTTGCTTATAGAAGTTTGTGGTTTTATAATTATATTTTCATGAACATGATAATTTTATAAATCCAATACATAATATGATAATGAGTTAACATAATATTATCTTTCTTGAGTAGAAGTATCAGTTTGGCTGTCAATCCAATGAAATATTTTATGTATATAAAGGTTAAACTTGGATAGTTTATATAACAAAATATCAGTATTTAAACCTACATGGATTTGTAAAACTCAATTCTGGATAGCGATTTATTACAATATGAACCTTTTATCAGATCATTATAAGTTTGAAATTTCTAACATATGGAGCATCCAGATAAACTACTGGTTATGAATAGGCTAATTATTTAGCACTCATATTGTTTTACTGTTTGGTCTGATACCTTGACAGAAATAAATCGGAATGCCTATCAGATTTACATCACAAAGGGTCCATTTGATCTAGGGGAACTAATTTTTGTTCATTGTGATTAGTACTACTTCCCCTGGAAATTTTAATACAGATGTTAAATCAGATATTCATGGTTTGGACTGAGTAAATTTTGATATACATTTAGTATAAATGTACATTCAGTAAATTTAGATATACTATTATCCCGGCTTTGAATTTTGGGGGATAAATTTATAAAGTAAATTTATTGTGGCTGAAAATTCTGACACCCGGGGATCATTTTGTTAAATAAATATTCTAGCAATTACTTTGCCAGGTCGTTGGTCTTACTTAGGTGGAATATTCTTCGGTCTGGTGAAGTTGCTGGAGTACATTTCAAAATTTAGTTTTTTCTGTGAGCACTGGGTTTTGCCCACAAGCTGTTGCTATGCTTGGTATCTCCTATGTGTCTCTTTGGCATTATAAATTTCCTTTCGATAGGACCGAATATTGATATAGTGTTCGCAGAAAAATGCTAGTGTCTTTGTCGTATTGTATGGCAGAAATATTGGTAAATTATTGTACGTGTATTGTACACGGCTGAAATTTTGCTAAATTATTTACGTGTATTGTACACGGCAAACATATTGCTAGTCCGTATTGTGCACAGCTGAAATATTGCTATATTATTTACGTGTATTGTACACGGCAAAAATATTGCTAGTCCGTATGGTGCACAGCTGAAATATTGCTAAATTATTATTAGGTTATTTAACATTGTTCTGTACAATACGGAGATATATTTGGACGAGTACCCAGCTGAGAAAACCATATTGGACGAGCCGCTAGGCGAGTTCAATATGGTTTTCTCAGCTGGGTACGAGTCGAAATATATCTCGTATTGTACAGTACAATGTTAAATAACTTTTTTATTCTATATCTATTTATCTTACTATAATAATAGTTTCAATTAAAAATGTTTCACTGAATATTGTATTCCTGCCTTTTCTAGCTTTTCCCAGCTTGATATGAGTGCAAATATATATTATACAGAACAATGTTAGACCTTAAATAACCTTTTTATTCTATATTTATTTCACTTCATACGTAATATACGTAATTCATTGAACGTTGTTTTTTCTGCGTATAATCATTGAAAAAAGTTTATGGTGCAACCTCCCTTCTACAGCCATTTGGCGGTTTGTGTGGTAATAATACTTGGCTGAGATATTATGCGTATAAACATTGTTAGCAAGTTTGGTGAAGATCGGATGAAAACTGTTCGACTTAAAAGAGCGGACAAGGCTAAATTCCCCGTTTTTCGAGTAATTCAAGGACTATAATCAAAGAGTGTCTGGTACAATTTGGCCGGTTATCGAAATTGGCCGGGATTGTCAGCAAGTTTGGTGAACATCCGACGAAAACTGAATTATAGAGCAGACATGTTTTGGATGCTGACCGCCCGTCCGCTGCCATTCATAATCTTCTCCATTTTGTTTCTTAACCGTTAAATAAAAACTGCTGAGGTAGCTATTCAGACAGTCAATGCTGATACCAATTTCTAGGTTTCGTCAGGAACGGCTTCTTTTAGCGACATTTCAAATATTCCAACATCTGATGATCCTTTTTACTGTATTTTTAAGTTTTTGATTATTAACGAACGTTTTAATATCTAAATCAGATAGCATTGTTATCCCTTGAATCGTTTTTGTGTGTTGTAAACAAAAAAAAAAACTCGAATAAAATCCAGAAGACGCATAATCAAACTCTGTGCATAGAGCGCCTACTTCATCCGATTTACATTCGAAACATTTTCACGCGTTTCTGGCTTTATCGTATGTTTAACATGGGACTGCTGAACCGTCCAAATACAGAAAATACAGGATTTTTTGTACGCGCGTGCGTACAAATACAGAAAATACAGGATTTTTTTACGCAAGTGCATCCAAATACTGTAATATATTGTACGGTCACGTGTTGCAAATGAACGTTCGCGATTGGATAGATAAAATAGGTATAGAATAATTATGTGTATTGTACACGACAGATATATTGCTAGTCCGTATTGTGCACGGCAGCAGAAGTATTGCTAATTTATTATACGCGTATTGTACACGGCAGAAATATTGCTAGTCCGTATTGTGCACGGCAGAAATATTGCTAATTTATTATACGTGTATTGTACATGGCAGAAATATTGCTAGTCCGTATTTTGCAAGGTAGAAATGTTGCTAAATCAGTGTACATTTTTTGTATTGCTAGTCCATATTGTATGGCTGAAATGGGTGTGAAATCATGGTACGTATATTGTACATGACAAAGATTGCAGTGTACACGGCAGAAATATAGCTATTGTCCGGATAGATATATATATAGCGCTGCAGAAATTTTGCGTTAAGTTTATTCAAGTGTGCAGGCATGATTGGTCCTCGGTTGTTAGAAATTTCATTACATTGTCTTTCCTAGGTCATTTTATGTGACAAAATTCAGGCTTACATTTAGACAGAAAGATGCGGCCACAAATTATCCAAACTTGTTAAATTGAATAATTTGCATAACTTGAGAAGTGATATTGAATCACCAATTTGTAAATGAAATATTTGTCAGTGTTTGAGAAATTAAAAGGAAGTGTATTTCAGAATTTGCGTTTATTATTATTCTTATGATTCATAATTCTGGTCCTTAAATAAATGATTCAGATGATTTTTTTGGTTAACAAAATTAAGAAAAATATGTTATGATCAATACTTAAATCAAACAAATCAATGATGTTATAATATTGATAACAATGATTCTTCAAATTTCTTATTATATATTTCTAAATACAACAAAATACAGTAGTAACGTATTTTAAAGCTCCGTTACGGAAAGAAATCTCATTACTTAAGAAGTATGGAACTATCCTATATTGTAGAAGTATTTAATGACTTCATAACTGAATATTCCTATACTATTTCCTGCGAAAACAAAGATACGATAAAACAAGATTACTGGAATGGTAATGTAACATGTGTAAAGTATGTTACAAAGAGATTCCTCCTTCAAATACGTACTTACACTATATTTTCATATGATACAGCTCGAATAATGAAGAGTTTATTGATCACAGTTTATTTATCATGTTGTTCAGTTTTAGTTATATATTCTTTTCATTCTGTTTTAGCATAGTTTTATTTTATGCAAATTAACTAAAATACCTAATGTGGAAACAATTATTTACCTTCAGAGTAACGAAATACTATTTTAGAAAAAAAAATGAGAGACTTTAAGACCAGATCAAAACTGTCTGATATATATTTTGTAAAATAATTGATGTAATAAAACAAGGTTACTGAAATGGTAACGTAACAGGTGTAAAGTATGTTACATACTGATTCCTCCTTCAAATAGGTGTTAAACTATATTTCCAAACAATATAGCTAACTTAATCGTTATTTTATTGATAAAAATTATTTATATCTTTTTATTCAGTTTAAGTGGTATATTGTTTCCTGAGACATTGGTTGTGGCAGTAATTATTCATTTTATGCAAATTTGCTAAAATACCTATTTTCGAGTAAAAGAATTACATTAGAGTTAAAAATACTATTTAAGAAAACACTGAGAGACTTTAAAACCAGACCAACTGTTTGTTACATTTAAATTGATTTATAACTTAGAAAATATTATTTTCTAATCAAATGTTTTCATTTTGTTAATGTCTTATTAATATTCATGAATATGCAAATTAATTGATAAAATAAGAACACTGCTATTTAATGACCAATGTCTTAACTCATTTTGATATCATTTTTTTTTGTTTTATCACCAAAATTGACCAAGATATGATTGATTACCATTTATATCTATCTATACGATCTATTATATCATCATTGTTGTCCTTCGCAAAAAAAATGAACGGTTGCCATGGAAACAGTGAAATAAGATATAGTTAAAAAGAGTTTTTTTCATGGAAATATTTTTAATGTTGAAACAGTTGGTCATGTTGAACAATTTGGTACCTATGAAAAAATCTATGGGATGTGTGGGAGAAATCTTTCGCCCCGTACTATTTACAAATGTAGCAGTGACTGTACGTTGGTTTTAGATAAATATAATACATAAATAATTCTTTCCTTAGGTAGGTATGACGTTCGGATCGAATGTTTTCTACATTGTAGAATTTAATTAAACTCTGACTTTTCAAAATTTCAGAATATACTAAACATAGGGTCGTGTGCTTGATTTTTTGTTAGACTGATTAGAAAAATTTGGACCTCACGCAATTTTTCATTACAGTCTATGGGAAAATCACAATTTTCATAACATTTTCGCGAAAAGAATGTAGATTTTAATGAAATTTGTCACAGTCGTAAACAAACATATGGCTTATAATGCGATGAAATAAAATGTATAGGTCCATGTGCTTTTTTTTTAGATATTTGACCATGATAAAAATTAACCTGACATTTCAGAATGGTTACAAGACATTATTTTGAATGATTTAACGTGTCAGATATTTTAATATCATATTTTTACTTTAGAAAGACAGTAACAATGCAATTGTAATAAATTTATTCAGGTTGCCAATAATTCATAATTTTCGTTTCCGTACGCCGAATCAAGGCTTTATTCTACGTTTTCTGGATAAATGACTTAACGCCATCACTTCCGGTTTATCAAACTTGCAGAACTACCTTAACCGATAGGTTGCCGTAAAAGAATCTCTGAAAAATACACATGTAGCGATTGTGTACTGTTGTGGCGTCGTTCTGCATTTTAGCTGATCTGGAATAATATTATCATGGTTAAAATATGGTGTAGATTTATGAAGACTAGATCTACTTCTTAATTTATGACTTTAAAATCTTTATCTCCGAAACTGGAAGCAGACGATCTTGTGCAAGTTTTACATCAAATATGTTATTTCCCTCAGTATTCATATATCCTCACGTTTGCATAAGTTTATGTACTCAATCTAGGGTCTATTTGAAAAAATCAAAACGTAATAAATACGTTTCCACGGCCATGTGCGTTCCGATTTAACGTTTACATTGTATTTATCTAAATACATTTTTAGCTGAAAAACTCCATCGTGCAGAAGGTTAGCTGTTGTCATCACTCACGTATTTCATTCGTCGTCCGTCCGTACGTTGTCCGACAGTCCGTCTGTCCTATCATTAACCCGTTTCTTCAAACGAAATACCCTCTGAAATTATCTTGGTGTAAATTGTTGAAACCATGCATAATTGTTCCTTTGATAGACCTTTTCAAAATGTGTTCAAACAGATCCTCTTTGATACACATTAAGGTCGCCAGATAATAAATATTGAGAAGTTTTCATCTCCTCCTCACATCTAGAACAAAGATTATTAACGAATAGCCACGTTCAAAGAACGCTTATCTCACATTGAAGCGGTATAGCCGGGTGTGTATTAATATGTTTTTCATGACAATCTACAAGTCAAAAAAAACTGGTAATGGAAAACATAGAAATAAAATCTGGAAAGTAGATCCCCCGGAAGCACCGATAACAATGCAAAAAGTGAAAATTGCAGACTCGGTTTGATTGAGTCTGTTCATGAGCAGTAATGGAAAATGCAACACTGCCCACGCCCCTAGCACCGGCTTAAGCAGTATTCAATCTTCAAATCTAAATGAGTTGAAACCAATGATCCCGAAGGAAACATAAGAGGAATAACAAAAAAATGATATAACACAGCGGGGGACATCTTGGAATGGACAGAGACAAACACCATCCTGGAGTTTGAAACGGTTCATCAAATCCCACTTGTAATCCTTACCATGTTCCAATAATACAAGTCAAAGTAAATGAAAGTCCATATCGTAAAATGAATCACACTATTACTCAAGCAATGGTAACAGAATGCATGGTATGTAAAATATTTGTGACCCTCCCCATTTATCATTTGGGAGGGGGTGGGCACTTAGAGTTGCCCTTGTCCGTCCGTCCGTCCGTCCGTCCATCAAAATTTGTATCATTCATTTCTCAAAAAGTATTTGACCCAGAGTCATCAACCCTCACAGGATTGTTATTCAGCACAGGAAGCAGTGCACCAGGGTTTTTTTTTTATATTTGGGTCTCACACAGTCAGACCAGAGGTATGGCCCTTGCCTTAGTCTAAAATAGGCGTAAAACGGGCTAAATTGGTGTCGCATGTATCCCAAAAAGTATTTGACCCAGTCTTTTATAACATTACATGAATGTTATTTAGCATGTGAAGTTGTGTATCTAGGGTTTTAATAGAGATGTCACTAAGTCAGACCAGAGTTATAGCCCTGGACTTAGTAAAAGAATTATGCATAAAAAGGCATAAAATTGTCGCTCATATCTAAAAAGTATATTACATAGGGTCATGATAGGAATATTCTTCAGCATGTGAAGTTGAGCACATGGGATTTTGTTAGGATTTTTGTCAGTCAGACCAGAGTTATGGCCCTTGATTGTCAAAAATATGCATAGATAGGATACAAGTTTGTGTCACTTGTATTTCAAAAAGTATTTGACTAAGAGTCATAAAATATTAGGATTTGTTATATAGCATGTGAAACTGCGACCCTGCTGTTCTGTTTGGGATTTCACTCAGCCAGGTTGGTAGTTGACTTAGTGAAAAATGCACATAAGATGCTTGTGTTGCATATATCTTAAAACAATCTCATAGAGTCATGAAATCATGTAGGAATATTATCCACCGTGTGAATTTGTGCACCTGAGGTGTTTGTTTTCACTTGGTTGACCAGAGTTATGGCCCTTAATTTAGTCAAAAAATAAAGGTTTGTGCTGTATGTAGTCAAGATGTACTTGACATAAACATTAGAGTATTGTTTTATAGCCTATGAAGCTTTGTATCGTGTGTTCTCTTTGGGATATCACTCGACTAGGCCAGAGTTTTGGCCCTTCACTAAGTGAAAAATACACATAAAAATATTAAACCTTGTGTCATAAAACCGTATACAGTGGCAGGAGTGGGGGCACTTGTGTCCTATGGACACACATCTACTTGCATTTATATTTAAAAACAAGGCTAATAAACTACACACACATACACTCAACAAAATCCCTAATTGGTCAGTTTATATTGTATTATTATTTTGTTAATAATGCATGTATTTACAAGAAATTTCACATACCGACATTTGAATAGGTACTGCAGCTAATTCTTGATTATTTTTTGGCCGACTCACGGCCAGCGTAACCGCATTAGGCGTTTTGATCGGTATTGCATATTTTGCACGTGCAGGGCATGCGCAGCAATATGCACTTGTTAGTAAACACTTTTTGCATGACTGACGAAAGTTCTACTAGAAAATCACATGTCATTGTCAAACTGACACAAGAGAAACGCGCCCGGGCTGTCGAAATTTTACAACAAAATTCAAAATCTGTCACTTCAATGAATTGTCCTTGGGTGAAATTTTGCCAAAAGAGCGCGGATGGTACATAACCAACGATTGAAGGTTCTTGTAAACGGAAATAAGGTTAAAATGGAAAGAACCATCAAAGTAACAGCTACAAACAAATTAAATCAAAATTCTTTTGAAATTGCAAAAATGATTACATACGTGTCGTAAATGTGTCTCGGCTAGCAACATTCCGACAGCTCGATCGCGTTGCTCTTTTGTTAATTTCACCATGATATGTGTTTTTCTAGTAGGACTTTCATCAGTAATGCCAAAAGTGTAAACGAACACGTACATGTTGGTGCACATGCCCTGCACGTGCAAAATATGTAATGTTAGTCAAAACGCATAATCCGGTTACTTTGGCCGTGGGTATAAATTAATAATTAGCTGCAGTACCTATTCAAATGTCGGTATGTGAAGATTTGTGTGAATACGTGCAGTATTAACAAAATAGTAATACAATATAAACTGACCAATTAGGAATTTTGTTGTGTGTATACTCAGTGCCTTTGCAGAAGACAGAGCATTAAGAGAAATACCACCGAGAGCCAAAAATCAGACCTGAAGACAGATATCAAAGCAGCTCAGTCCTGGAGGTTTTTAAGAACTACCAATTACAGTCTTTTATTGTTCCGTCAGACAAAATCTGAGAGGAATGCATAAACGGAAAGTTCGTGTCCAAATAAAATAAAGGATAGTTCTACCTGCAATTAACTTTATCTCGACAGTATTTGTTTCTAAACTTTTTAATGGTTTAGTCTAAAACTATCTGAAGAACAGTTCACAGTTCTTTTTGCAAAATAATCTACAACCACAAATGAAATGTAAACTGTGTCCTTTATTAAAAATCTTACATTTTTCCAAGAGTCTAAATAATTTAATAAACACATTTTCGTTCTCAATTTCATAATGATACCTTTCCTCAAAGAGAATAAGTTTGACTGCCAAACCAGTTACTGTCAAGCAGAGCAGCTAACTACTTATAACAGAACTCTGATATGACGTAAATAGAATGTTATGGTGTAAATTACGGCCTTTACTGAGGGGTTTTAGCGTGTCTGCATCTTAAGCCTTAAAATAGGCACATTTTATGATGTCCACTGAAGTAGCTTCCTCACATGAAACACATTCTAAATCCTAAGTGGAGTTTCAGACATAAAATGTTAAGTGAAGCTTATCGAAGACTCTATACCGACCTTAAAATCCCCTACAAGATTAAGTAGGACACGATATACATTGAAACATTTTAATTTTCCTTGCGGCCCTAACCCACTCATTACTGTGATTGAGCTTTAAAGGTTTCCGTGTTCACGTCAGAATGTTTTGAAAACATATTTGAGACCGAGTCTGAGGAATCGATATAATTTTTAATCATTTCATGGTTTACTTTTTCGTTTTTGTCGTGTTGAGCGACCTGTAGAGTTTCCACTTTTTCTATTCTGCTACATAACTAACGTTTTTGTGAGTTCCTCTAAATATTGTACATATTCCACAAGTGTTTTTCAAAAAAAATACTGTCCAGAAGTCACGAAATCACAACTTTTATCACAGTTACTTACAAACGAAAGCATTTTCTTCTGACTGTCTAGCTGTTTAATTTACTTGTTTTGCCCTTGTTGTGAACTTTTTATACTTTGTATTTCTAACACAGCTGATGACCTACATACAGATGTAGGGGTTTTTTTTACACAAAGGCTTAGAAACAATGTTATTCCTTTTACATTAAATTATTAAGGAGAACGTATTAACATACAAAATTTATAAGTATGAGGCACTCAGTACATTCATTATTTTTGTGAATGGTTCTGTAAGTGGTAAAAGAAAGATAAAGGGACAACAACGTTTAATAACTTATAATGACTTCTAGTTTGCAGTGAAACAAATTCATGCATGCCTACACAAAAGTAAAGCATATCTTACCAATCCAAGATATGCATAGAAAGGAACAAGAATGATGTATACACTGTTTGACACGAGTTCCCTGAAAATGCCCGATTCAATAATGTTATAAAGTTAAAAGGGGCATAATTAAACATCTTTACATAAGCTAAATGTGCCGATAGCACACTGGTGTCCACTAAGTTCCTGACAATATACACGGTTTAGTGACTCTAGATGAAATACTTAAGATATATGCATTGTCAACTTTAAAGCTCTTCTTTTTGTGTATTTTTTAACTAAGTCGAGGGACATAACATGGGATCTCAAACAAAACCGTTGTAACGTTGATGAAACCATAAACTACGCGGAATGACTCTGCGATAAAAAATATTAAGACAATGTGACCGGTGCACGGTGGAACATAATTAATAACTTGTTCGATATGCATAGTACCCATTTACCGAACTGTGCGGTTCATGAGAAAAATGCGCTATTGAAATGGGTTTTTATTTTTTCCCGTTCACGACCATGGTTCTTATAGTACCTATGGGTAAGGTATAGATCTTCTTTCTGGTCTGGTGCCAGTGGGTGGAAATGAGTTGATAGGGAACAAATGTAATTGTAATACATGTACTAAAATGTCAAAAGGGGACATCACACCAGAAAAATGCACATAAATGACTGATAATTGATGTATAACATGTGTAATGAGAAATTGCTTAGAACGTGAGGGCGAAGCTGATAGCACAGTGTAAAAAATCAAACTGTTCTGCATAGTTTATAAAATCAAAAATGGGCAATGACTAAAGCAAAATATAATTGGTTATAAACGCCACGACAATTATGTGCATGTTTGCTGTCTGTTTATGATATATATCATGATTCATTTGAATGCAATGGAAACTGCAGGAGGTGTTTTAATCCAAGAAGTAATGTAGCTGTATTCAGCTACTGGCACTTTACATTAAGATCAATTTTAACAAATAAATATAAAACTGAAATTGATTATTATACTTTGTTAATAATTGCTAAATCAAAACTCTGACATCTACTTTTATAAAAATGTTGATGCCGAAGTAAGTCTTTTCTTTTTTATAGCATACATGGTCCCACTGTTAACTTTGTTCATTTTTACATCTACATCTGAAATAAATACAGTAATATTACAAACTATGATTATAATACGAGGAAATTAACATTATCTTAGAATTTCTTAAATGTAATTTTGACGACGTTGATTTTAAGTATTTTAATACTATTTATATCTTTACACTTCTTTGGTTAATAAAGTTTTAATTATTAAAATAGTGCTATCAATTAGAAAGACTGTCAGTATGTCTACTGTACTTATATATGTCGATGTACAAATGTAGTATAAAAACTTCCATGAAAGATAAAAGGTAAGGGTAGATTTCCCGGAAGCACTGAGCACCCCAAACACAGCTATAGAGCCACACATTTGCAAAGTAGGCCCACAACAAAAAGAAGCTGTAATAGAAAAATCATATAGACGAGTTGCATTAAAAATCCAAGCAGTACATTTTAATTTTATGCAAAATACAGAAAAAAAGGAATGGTAAAGGGTGGGGGTAGTAAAAAGGATGGTGGAGGGGGAAAGTGGAACAAGGATAAATAGTCAAAAGGGAATGCTACGTTCTTTAAACACGGTTACCCTACAACGTAAACCACAGCAGCGCAGACACATACGTACGAAAGAAAAACACATATCTAACATACATAGAAAAACAAACAGACAAGTAAGATATAACAATACTGTAGGGCACCGACCAAGACACATAGACGCATAAACTCACACACGCACACACGTAAGCAGGAAAAAACAATAGCGGAGCACAGTCTTAGGACGACCAGCAACCAAAATTAAGGTGAGCACGATAACTTACTCAGAGTAAAAGGAGAGGGGGTGCAAAAGCAAGAGAGGGTTAATGCAAAGGAAAATGATGGGAGGGGGCGATGGAGGTAGTGAGGAGAAAGAGGGAAGAAACGCTTACAACAAACAAGGCAACATACGCATCATAAAATACAAGACGGACAGAAGATAAGTTAAAAATAGGGGCATTTGAACGGTCAGTAAAAAAATAAAAAGGAAAAAGACTGGGGGTTTTAACGAGTTTAGGGCATGCCTGCTTCACACGTACCCTATTTTCAACAAGTTAGACAACATAATGTAAATAAAACAAACCCCCGCTGAGAAAGGCCAAAATACCAGATCATATAAAGTAAAACATAAAATTAGGGTCAATCAATTAGTATTGGCGCCAATAAGTTCTGCCATGCATCCCCCTCCCCTAGACTTTTTTTATAGGTACCAAATTGTTCGGCAGGACGAACTCTTTCAAAATAAAAACTGTTCCTATGAAAAAACTCTTTTGAACTATATATGATTTCACTGTTTCCATGCAACCGTTCATTTTTGAAAAGGACAACCATATAGATGATAGACAGTCATATCTTGGTCACTTTAGGTGATAAAACAATAAAAATGGTATCAAAATGGAGCTAAGACATTGGTTTTTAAAAAGCAGCATTTCTATGTTAATTAACTAATTTGCATATTCATGAATATTAATGAGAATGTTACAAAATGACAAAATTTTGTTAAAAAAATAACATTTTCTAAGTTTCAAATCAATTTAAATGTACCAAACAGCTTTGATCTGGTCTTAAAGTCTCTAGGCGTGTTTTAATATATTATTTTGTTACTCTTATGGTATATTTTTACTCAAAACTGGATTTGCTCAGCTAATTTGCATAAAATGAACCAGTGTCACAAACAACGAATACAATTCTGAGACCACTAAAACTGAATAAAATGATATAATTAATTGTTATCAATGAAACAACAATTTTTATATGGTCTATAATGTTCGCTGACATCGCGTTAACATTTTATTGAAGGAAATAAAAATGTAACATACATTACACATGTTACGTTACCATTTCAACAACCTTGTTGTATTGCATCATTCATTTAGAAAATATTCCAGAAACATAACTAATATTACATATTTTGTACTATAATAATACAATATGCTTCTTTATTTGCCAGACAGTGTGATTTTTTCCGTAACACACTTTAAAATACGTTACCACTACCATTGCTTTTTAAAATCTTTAAGATATTTTAGAATAAATTGAAGCCCGAATTGCCACATACTCATTTATTTAAACAAATAAGTGCTAAGTTTTAAGAAGGTTTTCTTCTGTTATTTCAGAAATTGCCTAAAATGTATATTGCAACATCCATGTAACTATAATTTTAGATGGAATTTCAATAAAACATACAATAATATCCATCTGTGCGTTCATAATATTATGATCATACAGCTGATATGTGCAGTTGTCCTGTGAGTAAAAATCAAGTTCTATAAAAAGTTGATTTTTTTTAATTTTAGGAATAGTAGCATTGTAAGAACATATACAAAACCAACCCTAGCTCCGTAGGACGGATCAGAGGGTCTCGAGTCAGATATCTGGATGAGGCCTTTGCTCTCCATGACGATTCAATAAAGATATTGTGTCTGAAGTCAATAGACTTACACCTGTATAATACGGAGAACTTAGCACTTGCCTTTAGAGAACTGAGTAGTTCCGGTACAGAATCAGGGACACTTGTTAAGTTAACTGCCCAACATTACATGTCTGAATTTTTGTTGCAAAGCGGTGCTAAACCAAAACTAACAAACAAAAGAAAATATGCAGGTATTAAAGTAAACACTTTAGATTTAAAACTTTTACCAACTTGACAAAACTGTTTTAGTGATACCAAATCAAGATAAAAGAAATATAGAAAACCTTATAGATATGAAATAAAGAAAACTATTGTTGTCATTTTGAAACATTTACAAGAATGACAGAATATATAAAATATTTTTTTTATATATTTTAAATTGTACAGACAAAGACTAAATCGTATTATGTGATGGAATATTCCTGGATATACCGGAACATTAAGAGAAACACTACTAAGAAAGCTATGCATCAGTCATAACAAATAAAGTTTGGTTATCAATTAAATTACGTGCCAAAAGTTTGTCAAAAGTTCAAACTGTAGCAAGAAACTCGAGAGCATGATAAAATTACTTCAGAATCAAAATGTAATCAAATGTCATTCATAAAAGTAAAGTGATTTTTGAGAGCCCGTGATCTTTTGTCAGTTGCTTTCTATTTTATAAATGATATGTTATAAAGCAATATATTATTCATAACAGCTAACCAACAAGAGAGCAAATATGCTATATTTGGTAACATTAAAGTAAAAATATCGTAAGTCACATCTTAATCAAGACGTGCAGAATGTGATTTTCTTGTAACACTGCTGCCTCAAATTGTGTGCAGTTCATATTTTTCAGACATTTCATCTAATTTTAGATTAAGATTTTAACTAATCCATACAATTTTACTATTACAGAACACTGTTTAAGCTAGTGCTAGGGGTGTGAGGGCAATTTCACATTTCATTACATCTAACGAACAGACACAATTAAATCAAATCAACTGCTTTTTTTTTTTTTTGCATGGCTGTGTTATTTTGCTTCCAAAGGATCATCTTAAAAAATATTTGCTATCACAAAAAAGTCTTTAAGTGCCATGTGATGTTTATAAAAGTCTCCTCGTACTCGATTTCAGTGTTGTTAGATTTTCTGGCCCTTTAGGACCATGTTTACTAAAACAGAATTCCTCTTTAGCCAGTGCTAGGGTGGGGGGCGTAAGGTGTGATACACACTTCATTACCTCTCATAAACAGACTTGATCCAACTGAGTTTACTATTTATTTGCTTGGTTGCGTTCTTTGCTTCTAAAGGATCTTCGTTAAGTCAATTGCAACATGTTTTCAGCAACTCTGAAGTGTCGTTCAGAAGGCACTCAGTATCTTCCTAGAAAATTTGAATAGCATTATGTGATTGTTTTCTTAACAATTTTGGTTTTCAAGCTCTTAATACTGTTCACATACTTGACAGCATTTTGCAAGTTTATCAGTTTAAATCTAAAGATTACTTAAAGTACCTTAATATTTCATTTTGTTTTATAGTTTTTGTTTGGTCCTGCTTTTCAACAGTGAATAATCTATTAATAAGCCCATAAATATCTCAATACAATGCATGTTTTTCTCAAACTCAAAAACAAAATGCTTTATTTCTCACATAAATAACTGCATAGATACACTTCACAATCACACAAAACAAGATAAATATTTGATTATAAAAACATTTTCCATGAAAGGCAGCTCCATATTGTAACCCTATTATCAGTGAACGGATGTTAGCCTGGATTTATACATAAGTAATATATACAGAATATATACATAAAAATACATAATCAATGAAAAATGTAATTATTGACAACAATATTGAAACCATCAAATAAAAGAACATCATGATTAAGAAACTGATATTAGTATACTTACACTGATAGATGCATTTATTCAAAATAAAAAAGGAACATTGAATGTGTAATGAATGTTTCAGATGATTTCTTGGTTAACGAAGGTAAAGAAAGAATGTTAAAATTAATATTTTTAAGTTTTAACAAATCAATGATATCATAATTTTGATAACAATAATTCAAATTTCTTCCTACATATCTGTAAGTACAGCAAAATACAGTGGTAACGTATTTTAAAGCGCGGTTATGGAAAAAATTTAATTGCTTGAGAAGATATTACAATAAAACAAGATTACTGGAATGGTAACGTAACATGTGTAAAGTATGTAACAAACAGATCCCTCCTTCAAATAAGTATATACACTATATTTTCATATGATATAGCTGAAATAGCACAAGTTTATTGATTACAGTTTATTTCATCATGTTGATCAATTTTAGTTATATCTTGTTACCAGAGATGTCTGTTTTAGCATATATTAACTTATGCAAATTAGCAAAAATACCTAATGTAGAAAAAATTATTTACCTTCAGAGTAACAAAATACTGTTCTAGAAAACACTGAGAGACATTAAGACCAGGCAAAACTGTCTAATCTATATTTTCTAAATAATTGATGTAATAAAACAAGGCTATTGAAATGGTAACGTAACATGTGTAAAGTATGTTACATACTGATTCCCCCTTCAAAAAGGTGTTTAAACTGCATTTCGAAACATCATAGCTCACATAATTGGTAGTGGTTAATTTTATGCAAATTAGCTAAACATACCTATTTTGGAGTAAAAAATTTACCATCAGTGTAACAAAATTCTATTTAAGAAAACACTGAGAGACTTTTAGAACAGATCAAAACTATTTGGTACATTTAAATTAATTTAAAACTTAGAAAATATTATTTTCTAATAAAATTTTGTCATTTTGTAACATTCTCATTAATATTCGTGAATATGCAAATTAGTTAATTAACACAGAAATACTGCTATTTTAAGGTCAATGTCTTAGCTCCACTTTGATACCATTTTTATTGTTTTATCACCAAAACTGACCAAGATATGACTGATTATCATCTATATGGTTGTCCTTTCCAAAAATGAACGGTTGCCATGGAAACAGTGAAATCATATATAGTTCAAAAGAGTTTTTTCATGGGAACATTTTTTATTTTGAAAGAGTTGGTCCTGCCGAACAATTTAGTACCTATAAAAAAGTCTAGGGGGATGCATGATAGACGTTATTGGCCCCCACCTTAATCAACCTAAGGTATACAAATATGTAATTACATCGATATACTCAGAGTACCAAGGGCCTAATTTTTAAGGGCACGACTAAGAAAGCTGCAAGACAAAATTTCACTTTCTCCGTCCGTTTTCATGCAGTCTCCATAATCTCAGATCTCCTTTCTAAATTCCAGTTTGTTTAGTTCTGTCCATTGTTTTCTCGTTTAGGGGGAACTCATTATTTTAACTGGGGACCATACGCCGCTTTTCATGGAATTACACGTTAGTGTATCATTGAAGGTTCTATGTGCATCGCCATATGAATACATCTGCGGATGTTTCTAATTTAATTTTTGTACTGTAGTGTGTCATCGCTTTATTCTAAAAATTTCCTATCTCCAGTTGTACAAAACAAATTAGATAAATGTATACCCAAATTAATCTTACTTTGCTCTAACTCCTCGTGCTTTTCTTTTTCACATTGATCCAGCCTATGTACATTGCTCTATGTCTACCGTTTTTGACCTGTATTTTATCATACGTCCATCACATAGAACAAATTAAGAGTATTAAATTGTTTCAGCCAATCAATCTGAAGAACAGCTGTCACATGTCTGTTTGTTATATTAGAATTATTTTGCTCTAAGTCCAGCGAAGGAAACCACAAGAAGTTAGAAAAATGTTGAAATTTTGCATAAAAGCAATGCTGCTGGATACTTAAAGAACATGTAAGTTTTATTTAATAGCCTTTGATAGACAACCATACATTCTGTCTTTATATCTTTTGTTAATTGTTTTGTTAATATTATTTCCAACTTTCTTTCTTATATCTATTGTATGAATTTCAGATGTACAGTTTCGGATGGAATAATGTCCAAAGAATGGCACTTTACGACACGCTGGTAACGCAGAGAGTATTATGTTTGTTGTTATTGTATCAATCTTGTCAAATTCAAAGCTAGCTGCAGAGAAAGTGTGCACACCATTCACAGTGAAAGTTACAGTTCATATTGACACTGACCATAGATGAACAATTAGAAAATAAAATGTGTTTTGCTTTAGATATTATTTAAGTAAGTTATATTTTTCATTTCAGGTCAAATTTCCTTTCAGTGCCTGATATACTTCTGCTGAAAATCTTTGGATATATTTGTATTCAAGAACTGTTAACAAAAGTCAACATAACCTGCAAACAGTTTTGTGATCTGATCTTAAGTGCTTTTGTGTTTTTATATTGAGAACGTAATCCAGTGTCCACGTACGAATGTATATACTTTCTTTTATAGGCGGAAGCTTAGAGTGTTTAATATGGCCGGTCATTTTCCAGGGGTATGGCAATTAAAATACAAGCCAGAAATTTTTGCAGGCACAAAAAGGCATTGCTATCATGTTAAGGTTTATGCCAACAGATGATCGTATTTTCATGGAAAAAACTTCGTTCTATTGACCAGATAAAACCATGAGCTTTGTCCGTCATCCGTCCGTCCTTTTTCCTCATCAGAAAGCAGTAAAGTCTTGGTTTACCCCAGCCTTACCAAGGTGTGAATCAAAATAACACCCAGTTAGAGCAATATTTGTGGCAAACATAGATATCATTACTTGCATAGTCACCCATAAGTATTGTGAAGCATGCAGCTCGGCTGCAGTTGTATTAGGATTTTACATTAAAAAGATTTGGAAAAGTTGTTCGAGATCCACAGTGCTTTTTAATGAAGTTCAAAGCATACATTGTAACAACTAAATTGTGCTAACTCCAAAGTCTTTGCCAACATTAGTATTACTTTGACCTATCTCCAGATGAGTATTTTTAGAGTAACTTGTTTTCTAAAAAAAAAAAAAGTTTTTGCTCTATCTCCAAAACAGTTTTCTAAATATCTCAAAACTCGTTTGTTTTCATGCGTTATCAAAGTGTGTAATAAATTTATTTTGCCAATAGTTGTCAAATTCCAAAGTTTTATTCCGACCGGCCGTGTGATGCAAAAATTATGAAAAGTGAAAACTTAGACTTCGATTTCCCAAAAGAACGTAAAAAGGCATATAGGAGATTTTAAGAATAAGGCGACGACGTGTAAATGTTGAGTTCTGCTCAGTCCGGGGCTAGAGTGGATGGTAGCATACATTTCCACTATCAAACTGAGCCTGCAAAATTTTCGTTTTTGTCGTGTTTTCAACTTAGTATCATATTTCTTTAACAGTTCGAACGATCTGTAGTAACATTTTGTGAAAGCCTTCCGTAGTTTATGACAACGTTAACCCTGTTGTAATAATTTATTGGTGATATGAAGATTCCTATCATTAAAATCCTCTAACTTTGAGCACGCTCTTGCAAAAAGAATAAGTTGCGAAATATAGCCACCGTATGGTGTTGCTCGAGGGACATCTCCATCAAAATTAAAATCGTCTCTAGTTTTTCGTTTCTAAATTATTATTCACAGCATTTTAAATTTAAGTCCAAAAATGAAGCTTCTAAATTTGATGTTTTTGCCTTGTTATGGATAAATGTGTTTCAACATTTCTGAAAAATATAGGTTGTCCATATTTACCATCAAGGTACCTCGAGGTTCCATTAAAAGCTTAACATGTAATCTCGTTCATAACAGTATAAGAATAAATCAGCGATGAGTGGGGCGCAGTTAGTCCCCATCGGGATACCAATTACTTGTCTGTAAGTTTTATTGCCAAATTTGATAAATATGTTGTCTAATTGAAACCTTCACAAATCTGATCGCAACTCCATAGGGTGTATCTCTTAAGTTAACTGTACGAAAAGAATGCTCAAGTTTCATTACATGCCAGAAAATAGTAACCTTTTCTCTTGCAAATATTTTCTCAATTAAGGCTACCAATTTTTCTTTTATGAGATTATGTGGTAAATTATCAGAAAGAGTAGAAAAGTCATAGGTACTTATAGTCGAACGTTTGAAGTGTTTGTTTATTAGCTTTTGATAACATCTTCAGAGGTCTTGATGGACCAAAACAGATTAACCTATTTGTTCTTATATACCTTGGAGCAATATTTCTGCAAGTCAAAAGTAAGGAAATAGTTTTAATTTTTGTAGTGCATAAGGTTGAATTTTCAATGAATCGAGCTTTGTATGGAGTTTTGTGTAGATTAGGGATCCAATAAAGAGTAGGAAGTTTTATCTGATCATTGTTGTCAAGTCCGACATTGAAATTCATACATTGATCTACATGTGACTTTTTACAATATTATTCTCATCTTGTAGTAATAACTGATAAGTTTTTGTATGTTTCAATTCATTTTGTAATGTTTCTGTGTAGTTAAGACATGTAAAATGATAATTACACCACTTGAAGGTACTTTAGTGCACAACCGTCTACTATTTTACTCCGTTAAGACATTTATGCCTAGGTACATCTTCTTCTTTCATAAAGTTTGGCTTACATAGAGAACATTGCTTTTCTTTCAGGTAGTAATATTGTTTATAAAATATTGAAAAAATATGCGAGTACTGGAATACGCCGAGCACAGGTTCCCGTTACAAATCTTACCGATTATTTCCATTGTGTATGTTTTGATTCATCTGAAACAAACACAAGATATTTTTGTAAAAATAGATAAAAGACACTGTGATTAACATAACACTACACTACAAGGAATTTTTATGGCAAGGTTTTCAGTGTTGGCCGACTGATTCATTCACTGATTCAGACTCTTGGCCAGTCATACGTATCTGCAGATATTTTCTGACCTTCTTCTCTAAAAATACTAATTTTTTGAATGATTCATTAATAACCATTACATGCCTAAACGGTTTTTTTGCCACGACAGTGACACGTACATCTATGAAATAATACATCAGTTTTGCATCTGAATCTCCAGTGCACGCACGTATGTTCTCTAAAAATGGTCAGTTTCCAAATTTTTAAATACAGACGACTGGTTCAAACTCGTCAAACTTTTGTGATCCGATTAATATACTTTGCACTTACCTTCTTTTATCACAGCAACGTTTCCTCTAAAATATGTTAACACATGCGGGGCCTCTTGGCTGCGCTTCCATGAGAAATTGGAGGAAAACAGTCCAAATTTCTTCAGCTTAATTCATTTGCAACACTGTCTTGAATTATGTTCATGTGAATAATGTATCGCATGCTAATTTTAGCAGAAATAAAACATTCTTGAATCCTGTCCTTTAACTGTTTTCACGTTAAGCACCAGATGTACTCCGTAAGGACATGAGCTGAAGCTGCGCACAAAGACAAAATTTCAGAAAAAGAAGAGCTGAAATTTACATTTTATTCTGTAAGTTATTTTGTTACCGTAAACGTTTCTAAAAAGACATTGGCACATATTTTTGCGACTTTTATGTGTATGCCCTTTGTTATGAGAGTCAGGATGTTTTGCGTAAATATACATGTATATTTTTCATATCAAAATTTAAAAGATGATGTTTATATGAAAAAGGGGAACGTATAGTTTGTCTAAAATGATCGACAGGAAAATGCTTGCAAACGAAATTTATTTAAAATTGATTGCTCACAGGAAGTAGATATCTATTTAGGTATGTTGTGGTCACAACTTTGAACAGATTACTACTCGTGTGTTGAAGCAGTCGATTAAAAAAGAAGCATGACTTCCTATGATAGCTTCTGTCTTTCGTCCGGAATTTTCGATAACAATAGGCGCATGTGGCGGGAGTGTGGGGGGAGGAGGGGAGGGGTACTATTTGTGCCAAGTAATACCAAAATCTGTTCACAAGAGACAATGAATATTCATTTAGCAGATATGTCTTCAAAAAAGTAGAATGAGTGGTTTTCTACACACGCCCTCTAGCACCGGCTTAAACGGAACTCTTTTACACATTTTTTACAGAAACTTAGGGTCATGACCGCCATCCTCACAAACACACATCCTTGTCCGCCCCTGCCAACTGTTACCCAGTATTTTAGCATTTTAACACGTACTGAACGTAGGTGACGATCTTAAAATGGGTTTTGTTATAATGTCAGCATGTTTTGAAATTAAATCAATGCTCTTTAAAAGTAAATATAAGCATCTGTGAAACTGACACTGGGAACACTTCCTTCCTTGCGCTGGAATCCCTGCTTCGTAGGTACCAAAATTAATACACTTACGACTGTATTAAACCGGATCATCACTTCCCATGCTAAAAGTCCAATTTGGGTACCCGCCTACTATATACGCAATACACAGAAGGGATCAACTTGCAGGGATGTGTTCCATACAAATAAAATTGATCGATTTATGTTAGTTTTGATTTTTCGTCAGAACATGTATGTCAGTTGTCAGAACCGGTGTCATTTGACAGAATTGTTACAGAATCGTCCATTGATATAAGAAGTTCATAGGTACAGTGTAGGTGCTTTAAAAGCTAAATCGACAAATTTTCCGATTTTCAATTTCACAGATGCCCATCTTTACTTTAATAGGGGTTGATGGTACCGTAAAAATGTGCATTATAAAACATACTGATGTCAGAGGGTGAGAAAAATGTGCAGCCAGACCGGGACTCGAATCCGGGGCCTCGGAATACCGTTCCGATGCTCTATCGACTGAGCTACCCGGCCGCCTACACATTTTCTCCCTGTTTTAATAATACAGTTCTATACCGTGACATACTCCCCCGCTATATGAAATTCGTCCTCGAATTTCTAATGTGATAGAGAACAAGGTAAACATGATCTCGGAATATATTCAGTCACGGCCCCACGTTGGGCGCCAAATGTCACAGGGTGAGAAAAATGTGCAGCCAGACCGGGGCTCGAACCCGGGGCCTCGGAATACCGTTCCGATGCTCTACCGACTGAGCTATCCGGCCGCCTACACATTTTCTCCCCGTTTTAATATTCAAATTCTATACCGTGACACTGAAAATGTAACAGAACCCGTTTTATGATCACCAACTATGCTCAGTACGTGTTAAAATGCTAAAAATACTGGCTAACATTTTGCAAGGGCGGTGGAGGGTTGGGTGTGGAAGCGGGTAAAAAAATGCAAACAGTTTTAAATGTCGATATTTTGGCGATATATTGTACCTTAAGAAAATCGTATGTAATGAGTGTATTTTTTAAATTCAAACCTTAAGCGATGTCAGGTGAGATTAAGCGCTATCGCTGTAAAATATGAAAAGATGGTATTTGAATTTACTTAATAATGTATTGTCTGGTTATTTTAATTGCGACGAAAGCAACAGGATCACAAAACCTTTGTTTTTTCTGAATATTACGATGCGAGTAAATGGCATCTTTTGTAGGTGTTCTTGTCCATCTTTGAGATATTTTCAAAGGCATGAAAACTTATAAGAATCAAATTGCTAATTAATATAAAATACTCCGTTTCTTTAACATGTCCTCAAATGTGGTTTTTACCGATGTCTGTAAAAATCTGTAAATTTACATATTTTGTAATTTATGGTTATACAGATTTGAGTTAATGGAATCTACTAAAATTCGTTTGTTCCCAAAATCACAGGTTGAAATTAATTGTCTTGCTTATGGTATGCTTATGGTACACATAAATAACGATCATTTGTGAGTTTCGGCCATTTTTACCGATAGGTAAAACCATAGTCAATAGAAATGACTGGAACTCACAAACAAATAACGTAATCTCATGGGGCACTTTGTTACTGATCAAATAGTATTTTATTACAAAAAATAAATGTCATTTTTGTAGTGTTTATCCATGTGTTATTTATATCCAGACCCTTGATATTAAGGGATAAGTATTAAGACCCAAGACCGGGATGGTTTATAAACTTTACTATCAAACAGGCACATACACTCTCATTGACCATATTAAAGAATAGTATAATAATATATAGAGGCAATGCCATAAGAGATGCTGTTCTCTGATTCTTTGAGAGGCGGAGCTTAACATGAATAGATTAAATACTACATCCCTGCCTTCTTTTAGATTTGTCCTTGCGATAAATATCAGAAATTGTATATAACATGTAAACATAAACTAATCAAATAATTGAAACAAAGAGACTGGTATATTTTACACATTAAACACGTGTTTTAGTTTGAAATTAGATAACTGCATTAATTAAATTCCTATTTACGTACATTGTTTGTTATGCTCACTTTTCCCCTTCAACAAAATTATAATGTCATACAAATTAGCAACCTGAGATAAAATCCACTTTCGATAACATTAGAATGTCAGTTTTGTTGCTGCAATTCATTTCACAGGTTGTCCGTTAGATCAGTGTTATGATCCCTCGCTGTAAAATCAAGTAATGTTCATCTTGCGTCATTGAGGTCCTGAGAAACACTGTTAAAGCCTTACAGATACATTATGCGAAAACATTAAATTATCAGCAACGTGAATAATATGGCATGTAAAAAAATTGCATGATTCAACAGAATAATATCGCTGTGATAAAATGCTTGAGAAAAAAAATGAACGGAAAAAAATGCCATAGTTTGTTCTCGCATAATGCTTACACTAAATAATTGTGATGATTTTCAAACGCGTATTATTATGACGCGTATCACTTTATGAAATGTCACACTATATTTCCATTTAATTAATATATCCAGCATTCCAATGAATTTTCATGAGAAACATAGCCTATAATTATGAAACTAAATGATTTTATGATTCAAAAGAAAAAGCCTTATATACGTAATTACATGAAGTTTCACACCAATCATTTAAACACAATTGTTTCAACATAATCTACGCTCAATGAAAATAAACACATGTTCTTGTACATTCATTCACATCGTTTACATTCTTAAACTATGTCATAGGTCAAGAGGTACTTTTGTACGTCGTGGACGTTGCGATCGTCGTAAGTCCGTATATGTCGGTGAAGACTCATGCTTGTTGACATCCTTGATTTGTCCATGAAACTCTTTAAATTTTGAAATGTCTCGTGTAATTAACTTTCCATTCAAGTTAATTGTTATTGCCGAACCTTTCCTTTTAACAACTTCTCCGGGGATCGGATGATAAGGTGTTTGATTTTTCGTGTAGTTTTCACGTCGCAGAAGTACTTTATCTCCAATTTTCACATCACGGTGCTGAGCATGTCGTGTTTTGTCAGCATACTTTTTTGTTTTTCATTTTAACAGACTTATCTCGTTGTCTGATATATTTGTCTTTGACGTTCACCGTAAATTTTGGTAGTTTTGTGTTTAGTTTACATCCGAACATTATCGCAGCTGGAGACAGCTGTGTTGTACTGTGAGGTGTGTTTCTACAGTTCAACAAGAAACTCGTCATTTCGTCTTTTACACTATTTCCAGAAATTGCGGCAGATTTGATTGCTTTTGACAGCGATTTCATGAAAGATTCTGCTATAGGATTACCCATCGGGTGCAGCGGAGTTATTTTCCTATGTTGAATCCAGCATGCTCTGCATACTCTTTGAATGCATGGCTTTGGAACGGAGGGCCATTGTCGCTTCGAAGCACTTGGCAATACCCGAACATCGCCAAAAACTGACTCTAATTTGTTAATGACTGTGTTCGCCGTAAGACTTGTCAGTTTCTCAACAAAAAGATTTCTCGAATAATCGCAAATGATTACCATGTAATAAATTCCTGCTGAAAATGGTCCACAAAAATCAACAGAAACTTCCGAAAACACAGAATTTAGTAATTCCGAGATTTTGATAGGATCTGGCACTGTTTGTTTTGTTGTTGTTTGGCATGATACTCATTCCCCGATTTCTTGATCAACTAGTCTGTCCATGTACGGAAACCAGCATGTTTCACGTAATAAAGCCTTTGTTTTCACACGACCGATATGTCCTTGATGTGCTATTTTACACACTTGTTGCTGAAATTTTGTTGGCACACACAGTCTTGTACCACGTAGCAGTACTTGTCCGTTTTCTGTGTCAAGCACAGACAGTTCTTTAGATACCATTTCGTAGCACTTAAACGAATCGTCAACTGCACTCTTTTGTAATTTCCTATCATTTATTTTCATTGCATTTATTGTACACTGTAAGACACAGTCGTCCTGTGTTGCACGTGCAATATCTGCTAATGTCACGGCTTTAGGAAGCGCATTGTTTACTATGAAATTCACATAATCCTCGGCGATGCTATAGACTGATTCTCGTTTGATTGGGTGTCTGGATAAATAGTCGCTTATCTGTGACGGACCCGGTACCCAGACAACTTCGAAATTGTAAGTCGTAAGTTTTAATCTCCATCATTCGAGACGTGCTGATTGAATGTCCTTGGTACTGTTTAAAATTCCAGCAATTGGGCGATGATCTGTTTTGAAGATTAACTTTTTCCCAAACAGGTAAAAATAGAAATGAGTGATACTGTGCACAGCTGCTAATGTTTCGATTTCTACTTGCGAATAGCGTTGCTCTACTTCAGTTAAAGATCTACTAGTGTATGCCACTACTTTACCCTCTTGTGTTAAAATCCCTGACACGCCTACTGGAGATCCATCAACCCAGAGTTCTGTTTTTTTTCTTGGGGTCAAAGTACGCGAGTACTTTATCACTTTGCAACACAGACTTCAGATGACTGAATGCTGATTCGTGTGAGTCATTCCATTGAAATTTCACGCCTTGCTGCGTTAGTGTACGCAGAGGTTCTGTTAGCGTAGAGTAATTGTCTATGAATAGGGACAGGTAATTTGTAAATCCGAGAAAACTTTTGACCTTTGAAATTCAGACGTTTATAACGACGTAGACCAACATGAGTGGCGGATGTTGTCATATTGCGTGATTCTTGTGATAACGGTATCTGGTGAAAACCTTTTACCAGATCTACGCGACTGAAACGAGTGAGCCGTTGAGAGCCATCAAAATGTCGTCAATCGCTGGTGTCACGTGACGTTCACGTTTGATAGCTTTGTTTGCGTGTCTCATATCGACACATATTCGGATTTCTTCAGGAGCGTGAGGCTTGCTAGTGATTACCAGGTTTGATACCCAAGGAGTCGGACCATCGACCTTTTCTATAACGTCAAGGTCTTCAAGGCGTTAGAGCTCTTTCTCAACCTTTTCTTTGACGTGAAACGGAACACGCCTTGGCGGCTGTGTTGACGGAACAACTGATTCGTCGACGTGGAATTTAACTTTAACATCTTTAAGTTTTCCTAGTCCATTGAACAACTGACTATATTTCTCACACTGGTCCTTGTAGTCACTGTTTCTCATACTGTTTTTCACAGGTACGATTCCCAACTCTACAGCTGTTTCGTAACTGATAATGTTTTCAGAATTTCCTGTGATATTTTGAAAATCACAAGCACAAATTAACTGTTAGATTTCACTGTTAGTTTATACTTTCCTTCAATATGAATGGGCTGCTTTTGTCCGAAAGAATAGGCTTTTATTTCCGATTTTTCAAGTTTTGGCGATGGTGACATTTTACCAATCACTGACTGGCTAATAATGTTAATTGAACTTCCCGTATCGATCAAAACTTTCGTGTCAATGTCATTGATTTTAACATTTATTCTCGGCACATTCTTTGATTTCACATATCTGATTTCTTCACGCATTCCGTATGTAACTTCCGAGTCAGAGCTTTCAAAATTGCCAGAATTTTCGCTATCATTCTTTTTTATTTCATGTAATTGTCGTGATCTTCTGCTATTTTGTTGAATTTGTTTGTAACAGACTGATAACAGGTGGTTCTTTTTATGACAGTAATTACATATACGTCCACTGGCGGGGCACTGTCCTTGGTGCGGGTATTTTCCACCACAGTTTCTACAAGTGTTCGGATCTTGAAACTGACGTTGATTAGGTCGCGGGTGACGTTGTTGTTGACGTGCAGGTACCCCCATTGGTTGTTGTTGTTGACTTTGTTTCGTCTTAATCCTTTGAATACCATCTTGATGCGTACTTCTTTCTATTTCTGATGCTTGTTTTCTAGCTATTTCCATAGATCTTCCAAGAATTAAAATATCTTGCAATGATCTTTCTTCTTCCAGTTATTTTGTTCAGAGGGTTTTAGAGGTGCATCCTTTAATGATCTGACTTTTTATTTCGTCGTTCTTATTTGAATATTCACAAAGTTCTGATTTTTGACGGAGACGCGTACAAGACTGATCAATTGATTCATCCGATGTTTGTTTGATATTTCTAAATTCAAAATGTTCGAATTCCCTGTTCCATTTTTGGTTCAAAATATGCTTTAAGTTTCGTTTTTGTGTCTGTGTAATTGTCCTCACTGACACTCAAATCTAATTTCTCATAAATGTCGTATACGTCGTCGCCGGCATAATGAATTAACAAAGCTTTTTTTTTTATTTGTATCAATTTTCATTCTGATAAATAAATTTTCGTATTTGTTCCATCTGGCACCAACGGAGCGTTCATGTACGTCAAATGGAAATTGGAAACGTTGGTATTCCAGCCATTTTCCATTTTATTTAATATGTTAATCCGACATTTGTTTAGAAGTACACAATTCCATAGCTATATTTTACTTAAATTATCCTCGTTGCCATTATGTAGTGTTTATCTATGTGTTATTTATATCCAGACCCTTGATACCAAGCGATAAGTATTTAGACCCAAGACCGGGATGGTTTATAAACTTTACTATCAAACAGGCACATACACTCTCACTGACCATATTACAGAATAGTATAACAATATATAGAGGCAATGCAATAAGAGATGCTGTTCTCTGATTCTTTGAGAGGCGGAGCTTAACATGAATAGATTAAATACTACAATTTTGTTATAAATATATGCATAAATTTTAATCCAATGTCAGTGTACATGCGCAACTGAATCTTGTAAAGCTTCACGTCTTTGATATGATATATGCCTTTTGCATACGATCCAACGGTCGATGCCACCAAAGTCAAGGTAAATGAAATTTAATATTTTGGTACTATTATTCTTTAAAAACAAATATTTTTCATAATGTGCTTTGTTACTTTAGGATATACACTGTATTTTTTAAGAAATCTCTTAAAGAGTTCAAGTTCTTTTGTAAATGGTTATCCATACAAAGCGATTATTCAATATGTTCTAAAATATTCTGAAAGGAGCATAAATTAGGGTACTACTACCGGATTTTTTAAGTCAATGAACTGCTTCAAAATCTAATTTTGTTAGCTTTTGAGAGAACTGAGATAGCCCCAACCCTGTAGATGGCCATATTTTAACATGTTGGTTCAATCTAAATCTGGGAGTCACCAATGCGCATCTTATTGCGTATTCACTTTCATGCTACAAAAAGCTGTTAAATTATTTTAAAATGCGGATAATTTAGCAGAACACAGTGAATTATCAATAAATATTTATAGATATAATACACAATTCGACTGTAATGAGACATTTATGTGTTGCTTTATAAGTGATAAGATTTTATCAGACGAGTTATTGAAACACATGCTAATAGCGGAAATTGTCTCCAGTACTTTAAACAATTCATTACTCGCAATGGTCTTTATGGTTTAAATCAATTGTTAAAGGAGTTATTATCAGATGGGAAGACTGAAAATGTTTTGAAGATTAAAAACACATTGCCAGAATATGTACTGAATATTAAAAGTTTCAAAGGGAGGTAATTATATGCTATATATCTCGGAAGGAAGCAAGGCGACCTATAGTTTTTAACATTATTTAATGATATATATGTTGATCTATGTATACAAGAAATAATGTACATTTCTCCGCACTAGGATTTTTTTATTCGTAAAAACATGTATATTTTATCTGGAATAACCGATACAGTTATATATTATGGTTATTCCAGATTTTACATATGGACCTCGTGCGACTAAAATTAAAATTATAGTAAATAACATATCGGTATTATCAAATATCTTGGACTATTATTACTTTCTATTATAAAGTGTAATACATCGTTTTCTGATTTTTTGTAACTGATATTTTTGCCCATTTTTTGTTAAATGCCAAATAGAGGTGTTCTAAAAATAGTCAAAGTACATGAGTTAGCATGGCAACCGATAGTTATGAAGTTTCTTTTTATTTTATTATAGTATGCCTAGAATTTTTTAAATTGTGACTTGCGTAGGCATTCTCTGAAGATGGACGACTACCATGTTAAACGTTATCTACTAGATGCCATAAGGAATAGTTGCCCGGTAGTCACCCTTGAGAGGACCTTTATAGTGAAATAAACGAGGTCAAAGGTCATTCGGTACATATTTTTATGTGTGTCACATAAAATACATTGTATCTTGGTCATTTATCGGTGGAGAATAACAGCAATAGGATCAAAATAAAGCCAGGGCTTTGTACGTTTATCTACAAACACTTATTTAAAAATTTTCTCATTTACATACTTATAAATATTCATGAAAACTTACAAAATGGGCAAATAATTCGTTAAAAATGATATTTTCAAATAATACAAAGATCAAATCTTCACTGTGTGTGTTTATAAATGGACAAAATAAGCAATATTACATTTGAAACATTACTTTATATAAATATATATCTGTTTGTGGCATTATTTATTGTTTGCAAGAGTAAATACTGTCAGTAGTGGGAGGTGTATATTAATCATTTAAAAAGCAAATATTAAAAATCTGACAATATTTACCTATCTCGCATATAAACCATATTTTGAGATTTGAATTTGGAATAATGTTCTTCATGAATATTAATTAAGAGTTTTTCAGCTCATTTGCATACTCATGAATATTAATTAAAATGTATCAAATATGCCTTTAAAACGTTCATTTAGTACACCATTGATAAGAATCTTATCAGTTTTATAAATGTCCAAGTAAAGCTTGTAAATATTCCATTAAGAATATAATTAGTATTTAACACTTATTCAAATACTGCACAACGTAGTTCACACAGTTCAATCTTTCTCATAGTTTTTTTCTATACACAATACCAGAGGACATTGTTTTAAAATGTCACGACTTTATTGTCCTTGCCTCGCATGCACATTCAAACATGCAAACCTCGCTGTATCATTAGCATTTGCACATTGAACTTGCAATCCACATTAGTATATGATATGTTACTTTGGGTATTATAGGAATACAGTCATACATGTTACCCGTGGTATCCTTTGTTTGCATGCAAACTTATATCCATTTTTTTACGCTATAGATGCAAAGTTGTGAAATGTAATTAGTATATGTCCAAACTGGCATATATGTATAGCTATGATGGTCTGTCTGTATACACAGGATACACATGTGGTCAGTCTGTATAACCCTGATACCCAAAATGGCCTGCATCTATGCCTAAGGTACCGATAGTTGCCTCTTTGTATGCCACGGACACTCATAGTGTATCTGTATGTATCGCTAACTTGACCTGTATATATATATATATCCATGATACCCAGAGTGACATGTATACCTTGGATACATTGGCGGTCTTTCTGTATACCAAGGATATCCGTATTTGCATACATATATAGCCCTGGTAGTCTGTATGTATACAACTGATACCACGTGAGGCCTGTCTGTACACCTAGGATACCCAAAGTGTTCTGTATATATAACCAGAAAGACCTATATACCCAGTATACTCAGAGTGGTCTTTATGTATAGCAAGTTTACAAATAGCGATACCCAGGATCCAGTAGTGGCCTATATTTATAGCCAAGAAGACCTGACACTATACCAAGGATACCCAGGTAGACCTGCCTCTATACCTAGGGTACACCTGTGGCATGTATTAATACCCAGGATATACATTAATTTGACCTTAGGATTGTGATTACCGGCATCAATGAACTACTTATATCATATACTTCATATATAACACGTAAAAGTTGCATCTTCACGAAATGCCTACGTAGGTGTTATCCATCTACATACATGAAAATAATTGGTAAACTATTATATCTTAAAGGAGGTACAAGCAAAATTCTAGAAAATTCTCTGCGCTACAACGTATTCCAGGATACGTCTTTAAGGAGGTAGGTTACCTTGTTACAAGGGTAAATTCAAATTAGTTGAACCGCGGCATCCTTTTGTATTTCGTGTAATATGAAGATTTTACTGCTAAAATCTCAGTTTCGTTTGTCTCTGTCCCTTCAAGTTCAATTTTTATCCAGATTTTAAGAACATGACACTCCAAAGGTATTTCATATTGAAAGAAGAAGGAAAATACGGATATTTAACACTTTTCAGTGTATTTTAGTTTCATTGATATCCGTAGAAGTCGGCATAATCTATAATTTTACTAGTATGCACGTTAGCTTTCTAATATAAGCTTAAAATGTATATGTCGCGGGGCTCGTGTTTCCATGGTAACGCATTTTCTCTCATTTTTAAACAACTATGTATAAAAATAGCGGTTTTTGACGGCTTCAGCACATTCTGTTAATGACCAACATGGAATATTTGGGTAATATTATTAGCAAAATACCAAGCACTATACATGGTACCCTATTTTACTTAAAGTTTAAAGTAACCATGGCAACAGAGATGTTTAAAATGGCTAATATCTTACTTTTTGTCGTAATTTCCTATAAAATAATATTGAATAAGATTATCTTTCTAGTTGATGTAACTTTAAAACATATTATTTCTAACGTAAGTTATATTTTCGTGTTATCTGCATTTATTCAAACAAATTTCTAAGCTTAGAATACTTACAGCAGTACCCCTCGCGTGGCATTTTTCATGGAAAAATCGTTCAGCATGCTACTATTATTCTCATGGATATTGTTGAAATGAAAATAAAAAGCGAAGCTGTGTTTCTTAAATAGACTAGTGTCAACGCTTTTGAATTTTACATTTAGATACATAGGTCACGGGCTTCGTTTCCATGGTAACATCAATTCAATTCAAGAAACCACAATTTTCTACTGAAATTTGAACAATTTTAGATCTTAGTTTTAGTATATAAATAACAAATTATCAACGGAACCTGAAAAATAGGTATTACAAATCAAACTGCTAGATTTTTTATTTGAAAATGGCCGTAACAAGTAACCTCTCACCAAGCTATATTCCAAATAACATTGGTTACCATCATCCATTTTCTTACATTCCGCATAACATTTCAAGATAACTACATAAAAGAAGCAAAATATTGATTATTATTCTACGGTGGTATGTTTAGGATATATGTTATTTTTTTTAAGATTAAATTATCTCGTGGGCACGACATCTTATCTTGAGCGATCAACATCTTATCTCGTGCGCATGACATCTTATCTTGAGCGATCAACATCTTATCTCGACCGATCAACATATTATCTTGAGCGATCAACATCTTATCTCGATCGATCAACATCTTATCTTGAGCGATCAACATATTATCTTGAGCGATCAACATCTTATCTCGTGCGCACGACATCTTATCTCGAGCGATCAACATATCATCTTTAGCGATCAACATATTATCTTGAGCGATCAACATCTTATCTTGATCAATCAACATATTATCTTGAGCGATCAACATCTTATCTTGAGCGATCAACATATTATCTTGAGCGATCAACATCTTATCTCGAGCGATCAACATATTGTCTTGAGCGATCAACATCTTATCTCGAGCGATCAATATCTTATTTCGTGCGCACGACATCTTATCTCGAGCGATCAACATCTTATCTCGAGCGATCGACATATTATCTTGAGCGATCAACATCTTATCTCGAGCGATCAACATCTTATCTTGAACGATCAACATATTATCTCGAGCGATCAACATCTTATCTTGAGCGATCAACATATTATCTTGAGCGATCAACATATATTCTTCAGCAATCAACATCTTATATCGAGCGATCAACATCTTATCTTGAGCGATCAACATATTATCTTGAGCGATCAACATCTTATATCGAGCGATCAACATCTTATCTTGAGCGATCAACATATTATCTTGAGCGATCAACATCTTATCTCGAGCGATCAACATCTTATTTCGTGCGCACGACATCTTATCTTGAGCGATCAACATCTTATCTCGAGCGATCAACATATTATCTTGAGCGATCAACATCTTATCTCGAGCGATCAACATCTTATCTCGAGCGATCAACATCTTATCTTGAGCGATCAACATCTTATCTCAAGCGATCAACATCTTAATTCGTGCACACGACATCTTATCTTGAGCGATCAACGTCTTATCTCGAGCGATCAACATATTATCTTGAGCGATGAACATCTTATCTCGAGCGATCAACATTTTATCTCGAGCGATCAACATATTATCTTGAGCGATCAACATCTTATCTCGAGCGATCAACATATTATCTTGAGCGATCAACGTCTTATCTCGAGCGATCAACATATTATCTTGAGCGATCAACATCTTATCTTGTGCGATCAACATCTTATCTCAAGCGTACGACATCTTATTTATATATATTAAGGCCCTTTGTGTGTGCATTTAGGTCATCAGTAAAACATACGGACAAGTTGTTAATTAGGGTCCCGCCTATTCTGCTGTTATTTAAACTTCCCACAAGTATATGTACAAGTTTATCACATCAATTGGGAAAGCAATGCATATAATTGGTCATCCTATCTTCAAAATCAAATGAACATAACCAATGATGCATACTGCATGTTAGAACAGCAACAAATTTCAGTTCGACTGATAAATTCGCGCAGAAAAGTTGCATGTATGAATTAAGGGAAAACAAGGAAAATCGTTTAATATATGGGCGAAGTATGGAAGCCCTGGAGGGACAATTGATTTCCGTAATTCCCACTTCTGACTTCTAACTTTTGCACTTCTCACTTCCAACTTCTTGACTTCCTACATCCTACTTCTAACTTCCGCACTTCTGACTTCTAACTTCCACACTTCCGACTTCAACTTCCTGACTTTCTACTTCTGATTTCAAACTTCCACACTTCTTACTTCCGACTTCTTGACTTCTTACTTCCTTCTTCTAACTTCCGCACTTCTGACTTCTAACTTCCGCACTTCTAACTTCCAGACTTTCGACTTCTGATTTCCAACTTCCACACTTCTTACTTCCGACTTTTTGACTTCTTACTTCCCTCTTCTAACTTCCGCACTTCTGACTTCTAACTTCCGCACTTCTGACTTCTAACTTCCTGCCTTTCGACTTCTGATTTCCAACTTCCACACTTCTTAACTTCCGACTTCTTGACTTCTTACTTCCCTCTTCTAACTATCGCACTTCTGACTCCTAACTTCCACACTTCTGACTTCTAACTTCCTGACTTCCGACTTCCAACTTCCGCACTTCTGACTGCCAACTTTCTTTTTTTGGAAGTCGGAAGTGAGAAGTGTGGAAGTTGGAAGTCGGAAGTATGAAGTCAGGAAGCTGGAAGTCAGAAGTGCGGAAGTTAGAAGTCAAAAGTGCGAAAGTTAGAAGAAGGAAGTAAGAAGTAAAAAGTCAGAGGTAAGAAGTGTGGAAGCTGGAAATCAGAAGTCGAAAGTCGGGAAGTTGGAAGTCAGAAGTGCGGAAGTTAGAAGTCAGAAGTGTGGAAGTTAGAAGTAGGAAGTTGGAAGTAAAGAAGTTGGAAGTGAGAAGTGCAAAAGTTAGAAGTCAGAAGTGGGAAGTACGGAAATCAATTGTCCCTCCAGGGCTTCCATAGCGAAGCCTACATACTATTTTTTTTGTCAAGGACTTAAATTTATTTCTTTGCATCATCACTGATTTTTTGCTGCCTTTTTTTATCAGTTTCCGTATTTAAATGTCTAACCCTGCAAACATGTGAAACGGTTATAAGTAAAATCTAAATAAAAACAAAAACGGTGGCAGCCGTTTGTTTTTACTAATGATCTGAAATCACACAAAGGTCCTTAATAGATATTGATAAGATGACCGAGAAAAGATGTTGATCGCTCGAGATAATATGTTGATCGCTCAAGATAATATGTTGATCGCTCGAAATAAGATGTTGATCGCTCAAGATAATATGTTGATCGCTCAAGGTAAGATGTTGATCGCTCAAGATAAGATGTCGTGCGCACGAGATAAGATGTTTATCGCTCAAGATAATATGTTGATCGCTCAAGATAATATGTTGATCGCTCGAGATAAGATGTTGATCGCTCAAGATAATATGTTGATCGCTCAAGATAATATGTTGATCGCTCGAGATAAGATGTTGATCGCTCGAGATAATATGTTGATCGCTCGAGATAAGATGTTGATCGCTCAAGATAAGATATCGTGCGCACGAAATAAGATGTTGATCGCTCAAGATAATATGTTGATCACTCAAGATAAGATGTCGTGCGCACGAGATAAGATGTCGATCGCTCAAGATAAGATGTTGATCGCTCAAGATAATATGTTGATCGCTCAAGATAATATGTTGATCGCTCGAGATAAGATGTCGTGCGCACGAGATAGGATGTTGATCGCTCAAGATAAGATGTCGTGCGCACGAAATAAGATGTTGATCGCTCAAGATAATTGTTGATCGCTCGAGATAAGATGTTGATCGCTCAAGATAAGATGTCGTGCGCACGAGATAAGATGGTGATCGCTCAAGATAATTTAATCCTAAAAAATTAACGGCATGTCCTAAACATACCACCGTATTATTCAGAGCAAAAGACTCATAAAAAATATTTCAGCAAATAATGGTTATTTGAAAATAGTTTGAATAAAGAAAATGCACAGAATTACGTACTTTCAAGACAAAAGCTATAAATTTTGCGCGGTAACTGACACGTAACGTCATGACGTCAATGACGTCATTTTAAGGCAACATTGTTTTAAAGCGTTTCTGCGGCAATTTATTCATTATTTCTGCATTATTAAACCATAAAGCGTCAGTTCGAAGACAGGTCTATGATTTGTTTTCAGAAGAATGAATATACAAACACATTTAGTTTGTCGACAACGTCGTCGTAAATCGTCACGTTAGCTTCCGGTTGGACATGCGCACATACAAATATAAAGGTAACCTACCTCCTTAAGTCAAATTATTAGTATACATGTGCATCAAAATTAAATTTACTTACCATATTTTGCTGTTATTGATCAGCAGCACAAGAAAACAAATTAACTTTTTTTTCTGTTTTTTCTGTACTTGTGAGCGAGTGCTTTTATTTCTCCAAGATAAAATTTGCGATTAGGTCGTTCCAAAGAACTACAGATCAATGGCTTAAATAAGGTTTTCTTATATTTACTATTTCCATGAGCATTTTTGTGTTGTTTGGTCACGTTACGTTTGTGGGGAATTAAACAGGCGGGGTAACTTTAGTTAACACTTTTCTGTAGCTTCATACATGGTAAGAATAGGGGTTAGTGCGCTATCAACCTGTTTAAACTCCGACGAATGACCATTCCATGGTGGTGTCTGTGTTTAATATGCACTTGTTTTCAATCGATTTATTGTGTGTCCCGTCTTCCCGTCTGTCTCGTACACATCCATACATAAACTGCTACAGGGTTTCGCCTTATTTTTTTTTTTTTTTTTTTTTTTTTTTTTTGTGATCTTGTCGTCGTTCTCGTTATCTCACATGCCGTATTAATTTAGGATTACAGCAAACAATGGCGTTTCGCTTTATTTGCGAACAGAATTTTCGATGTTTTGAAATGTCGGACAAGCAGAATTGCTTAACACTAAACAGGCATGTATTTATGATATATACACAATGAAAAGTCAACACAAAAATATTGATATTGTTTTATTTTACAGGCGCAAACTGTAAGTAATCAGTTCAATTATTTAAAAAGTAAACATCCGTTTAGTAAACCATGCACTAGAGCTTTTACATAAGAAATTTAGCAACAATCTTCCTGTTTTGTATAACCGTAATTACGCGATGGATCTTCCATGCTGTCAACTAATCATGAACACAAATAACTTGTCAATGACCGTCAATGCCATAAAATGATAAAAGAAATGGTATTGGGTATGATATAAATGAGCGGAATTAAATCATATTTATACAATAAACGCAAAATATATCTACTTATAGTTTAAGATATCTATTCAGCCAGTTAAAATTATACCCTTTCTAATTATGCTAGCCTTTCCCATGATGCTTGTGAATTTACTGATTGGCATATGGTGAAAACCATTCACATCTTTCAAGCCCTTATATTAAGGGCAATTTACATGCAAAATGTTTTGTTATGATTCAATAGTAACGCATTCTTCAGCATGAAAATAGTGATTGTCTCAATCATGAATTTGGTATTTAATCTATATACAGTCCTATCACGTTGGTTGTATATATCTAAAATTGATGGTAAATTCTTGTAACTTACAAATATTTATGGCAAGAAACATTTATCTCTATGCGGGCCTCAAAAGCTGATTTATCACATGTACCAATTACAGATAAAAACTATGTCTTATTGTACATTAGGTGAATTGCCATGCTTTACTGAAGCGTGGCGGATAGATGTTTTTACAGTAAACGATAAATAGCCTAGTAACCCACATGATAGAGGACAGAAGATACCATTTTCCATATTGTAAATTGATAATAAGTGTTAATAAAGTTAATGAATTGCATTTCTTTTCTTTCCTTATCTTGTTCTGAAAGTCAAGATTGGTGTGTTTTCAAAATGTTGTAGAACGTGTATTGGATGTTTGTGTGTTTGTCTCCGATCGCTTAACTGTACTGTGACAGCAGATTATTCTTTTAAATGTTGACCTGAATTTGGTTCCTGTTATACAGTAAAGAAAAAAGTTAATGGAATTTTGAAATTCCGTGACAAAAAAGCCACAGGTTACATACAATAGGTATTTTGCAAAACCATGAGGATCTTCTAGCAAAAAAACAATAAGATCCGGATGCATATACCCTACCACCAAAGCTATAGCGTGTGGAATATGCAAAAATATAAATGTCCCTGAAATACTTAACAATAATATTGTCATTTTCCGATTTTCTTTGGACTTTTTATCGATTGTATCTTGATTGCTAGCCATGTTAATTCGGGCTTTCGTCATAGTATTAAGCCTACAAAGAATTGCTAAATTGCACGTGCATACTAACATCATGGGAAGGTAAATGTAATAAACAGATTCAATATGAGTCCAAGTTGAATACATAAATTCTGAAAACTGGCAAACATTAACTAGGGTCTTCCCATTCCAAATATTTATTGCGTCAACTTCTGTGATGTATGGTATTGTGATCGCCATACAAAACAATAGTAACAGGCCAGATGTTATCTTTGTGTTTCTAATTGAACACCAAGACGCTAATTTAATGGGAAAAATCACTGCTATGAAACGTTCAAGAGTCCATGATACCAAAATAAGATTTGAATATACCTGAGCTACTGTTAAAATATACGAAAGAATTTTACAATATGCCGAAGACTTTGTTTCAGAGTACAATTCTATCATTCTATAGGTAAATCTAGCAGTAACAGTAAGCAAGTCTGTACAGCCTAACACAATCATGTATATCTCCGAAGTATGATGAGATTTTATGTGACTGGCTATGACAATTGTAAGCGTATTTGTGATAAAACCAGGAATGTTTGTCAAGAATGGTATAATACGTTCTAAATTTTTATAGTGGATATACTCTGGAAAATCTCTGTAGGTAACAGCTAGTGCAGGCTTTTTCTCTGCCTCAGTACCTATGGATGTAACAGCTTGTGTGGTAACATTATCAGAGTAGGTACACTTAGTTTCTGATATATTATTCTTACCACTCTCAAAATTAGCATTTTGTAACCCGTCTATTCCACTGGAATGACATTTTGTGTCTACCTTGTTCCTCGTAGTAACGGTCTCCGAAGACATTAGTTTGGATGGTACTGTCGTTGAAACTGGAGAGCTCTGTATCAGTGTTTCTTCTTCAGTAGTAACTGTTGGTAGAGTAATTGTTACTGCTTTCATGTTTGCCAGGAAAGATGTAAATATCAGCACTATAAGGCTTACAACAGATATCCATGTACATCCCATATTTACCTGTAATGATGTAATTAAAATGTAAATAAAATATCATACTTAACTGTTTCGTCATGCATTGACTAAGTACATGAAGTATGTTAGTAAATATTTGCAGCGATGTATGTTAACTCTATTTAAAACATGAAAATATTGGTAAAACCGATGGTTGCTCCCTGAAGTATGATTATAGCATTTTTAAAGCACAAAAGCGGAATTAACTGGATACACGGATGGCGCTATAGTTTTCTTATATTAAATAATCGACGGGCAATGACTCAGTGAAAAAGCATTAAGCTGGAATATAAAGACAACATTTGCATCTCCTCTTAGGGATGAAGCCTTCTATGAAGTTTCTATCAATTCCAACGAGTGATTGCTGAGAAATACTCCGGAAAAGAAATGGTTCCATAGTGTACTAAACGTTGATAAATTTAAGAGATATAATTTAGTGAAAATAAAACAGACCGGAACATAAGTTTCTTTTTGGAAATAAACTTCTTAGGAAGTTTCGCTGAATCTCAGTCAGGGTTGCTTATGCATACTCCTGACAAGACGTAGCGGCTACTATATTGCGGATGAAGCTTCCTATATTTTTTCTAAAGGCCAGCCAGTGGTTGCTGAGGAATACGCGTTCAAATTTATGTGGTGAAAAATCATCAGACCGGAATATGAAGATAATATGCCCATCTCCTCTTAGAATTAAAGCTTTAAATGAAATTTCGCGCAATTTCGACGAGTGGTTGCTGAGGAATACGACGCTTTAGTATACAAATGTTAAATAATCAAAGGGCAATAACTCAGTGAAACATCATCCAACCGAAATATGAAGACAACATGTTCATCTCCTCTTAAAAGTGAAGCTTCCTCTGAAGTTTCTCTGAAATCCATTAAGTGTTGCTAAGGAATACTCCGTAGAAGTAATGGTTCTATGGTATACTATTGTTGAATGATCAAAGGACAATAACTCAGTGAAATATCATCCATGGGAACATGTTGATAATTTGCGCATCACCTCTTGAAAGTGAACCTTCCTATGAAGTTTCGCTGAATTCCTGTAAAAGGTATCTGAGAAATACTAGGGATAAATTATTCTTCTATTTTATGCTAACGTTGAATAATAAAATAGCAAAACTCTGAGCAAAATCATCGGAGGTATTGTGCGCATCTCCTCGTGTAAGAGAAGCTTCCTGTGACGTTTCGCCAAGTGCCAGACAGTAGCTGCTGCTAAGTATTCCCGTTAACACAATAAGTGGTAAGAGAAGATTTCCCATAAGTACAGAGCACAGAAAACACAGCCAAAGACATACAGCTTGGTTGGCCCGCCACAAGTAGAAACTGTTGCGAAAAGATACTGTGGGCGAGTTGCATTATAATTATATGAAATATACAAAATGGGGAAGGAGTAAAGAAAGGGGTAAGCGGTACCACATGACTTTTCTTTAGCCAAACAAAAGGTTGGGCATCGAAAAGGATATTATCAGTCATGTCTGAGCATAATCCGACGATACAAATGTTCTGGTTCAGCTGGCAACAATTTGTTTTATCTATATTCAGTTTATGATTTAACTTGTTGCAAGGCATTTATATTCGTTCATTTTACATGTCCGTATAAAAAATAAGCCAAGTCATTGCACGTCAAATTGATAAAAAGAGACATCAAACGACTTGTTTTATAGCCTTATTATTATAATGTAATAAAGGTGATTTTGTTGGTTTTTCCGATGATAAACCAAGTCAAATAATGTACCGATGGACGTTACATACAGAAAATAGCGGACGTGCTCTTTTATGTGTCTGAATTCTTTATTCAGTCCTCCCGCATTTTCAATTTCTCGTAAATCTAGCCTTTTCTGGCCCACAATGCAAGTTTCCGTCGTTTTCTTAATATATACTTGTGAATGACAATCAGTTTAACGTTTTACGTAATTTAGTTTAAGAGTACACTTTGCTATAACAACGTCACGTTCGAACTTCCTTAATGATCAATTCGTACTTGGTCTTTTTCGTACTTTCGTATCGTGTACTTATCTACTATAATTGCATCTTAAGCAGTTGCCTAGTAATATTAATACTTCGATATATATATTAAAAAAGCTGCAGTTCATTTCAAGTTGATGTTACCTTTGTCTAAATATGTCTTCTTAATCCTAGACCACCCTTCGTTTTGTCAAGAAAAATCAATGAAGTACACAATAATATCATTTGTTTAGCTTTTTTAAATGCATATTGTGTAAAGAATCTTTATGATGTTCAGAAAAAAGATACAGTAGTTGTTTATCTTATATACAGTAATAAATATTTTTGTTTACGTTCAAAAATGGATGCACACAGTAATTACTGCACAGTCCATCTGTATGTTATTTTTCTGGAATAACTAATTACACGCATTCTTGTCGTTTTAACGATGTTTATTTATCTTTTTACGATGCAAGCATCTGCTCTTCGAGAAAACTAAGATGAGACCACATCAATTTCTAAATTTTCGTTAAGTGACAAAAGTCAATCCAATAAACTACAGGGTAAAGGTGTTCTTCCAAACAGTTATTTTATTTATAGCCGGCCGAAACATTGACAATCTAAAGATATTTGAAGAAACTTTCCACACCTATAAATTGAAAGACAGTTTAGGAATATATATCAGTAAGGAATCAAAACAGAAATAAATAAGCTTAAAGCGACTTACCCACACATCGTGGTGTGAGATTTTAAAAAAAATCAAACATTTCCTATATTCACCCTTTTGTCGCATAATTAATGTTATAACAATGTATTTTTTATTGAATTCTGTTGACAATTAGATTTAGAATAAAGGCATTCGTCTACTATTTCTGATAAGGGCTTCCTAGTTATAAAACAAGAGGGCCAAGATGGCCCTAGGCCGCTCACCTGAGAAACGCACCATAACACACCATAACAGTGTAAACATGTTTGACCTAGCGATTTCATGGAAAAAAATATTCTGACCAATTATCATTAAAATTGGAGCAAAAAATCTTGAGTATAAATAAGAATTTCCTTTTATTTGACCTAGTGACCTAGTTTTTGACCCAGGATGACCCATATTCGAACCTGACCTAGATTTCATCAAGGTTATCATTCTGACCAAATTTCATGAAGATCAATGAAAAAATACAGCATCTATCGCATACACAAGGTTTTTCTTTGATTTGACCTAGTGACCTAGTTTTCAAACCAAGATGACCCATATTCGAACTTGACCTAGATTTCATCAAGACAACCATTCTGACCAAATTTAATGAAAATCCAGTGTAAAATACAGCCCCTATTGCATACACAAGGATTTTCCTTGATTTGACCTAGTGACCTAGTTTTTTAACACAGATGACCCGTATTCAAACTTGACCTAGATTTCATCAAGGCTATCATTCTGACAAAATTTCATGAAGATCAGTTGAAAAATACAGCCTCTATCGCATACACAAAGTTTTTCTTTGATCTATCGCATACAGAAGTGTTTTCTTTGATTTGACCTAATGACCTACTTTTTTACCCCAGATGACCCGTAATCAGTCTCAAGGTAGATTTTATCAAGGCAATCATTCTGACCAAATTTCATGAAGATCAACTGAAAAATACAGCCTGTATCGCATACACAAGGTTTTACTTTGATTTGACCTAATGACCTATTTTTGACCCTAGATGACCCATATTCAAACTTGACCTAGATTTTATCAAGACAATCATTCTGACTTAATTTCAGGAAGATCAAGTAAAAAGTATAGCCTCTATCGCATACACAAAGTTTTTATTTGATTTGACCTAGTGACCTAGTTTTTGACTCCAGATGACCCGTATTCAAACTTGACCTAGATTTTATCAATGCAATCAATCTGACAAAATTTCATGAAGATCAATTAAAAAGTACAGCCTCTATCGCATACACAATATTGTTTCTTTTATTTGACCTAGTGACCTACTTTTTGATCCCAGATGACCCATTTTCAAACTCGTCCTAGATTTTATTAAAGGTTATCATTTTGCCTTAATTTCCGGAAGTTCAACTGAAAAACACAGCCTCTATCGCATATACAAGCTTTTCCTTTTATTTGACCTAGTGACCTGCTTTTTGACTCCAGATGGCCCACATTTGAACTTTTTCTAGATTTCATCAAGGCAATCATTTTGACCAAAACTCATGAAGATCAGTTGAAAAATACAGCCTCTATCACATACACAAGGTTTGTTCTTTTATTTGACCTAGTGACCTAGTTTTTGACCCCAGAGGACCTCTTTTCAAACTCAGCCTAGATTTCATCAAGGTAATCATTCTGACTAAAATTCATGAAGATTAATTGAAAAATACTGCCTCTACCGCATACACAAGGTGTTTCTTTGATTTGACCTAGTGACCTAGTTTTTGACCCCAGATGACCCATTTTCGAAATCGGCCTAGACTGTATCAAGATTATCATTTTGACTAAAATTCATGGAGATTAATTGAAAAATACAGCCTCTATCGCATACACAATGTTTTTCTTTGATTTGACCTAGTGACCTAGTTTTTGATTCCAGATGATTTATTTTCAAACTCAGCCTAGATTTCATCAAGGTTATCATTCTGACTAAAATTCATGAAGATCAGTTGTAAAATACAGCTTCTATCGCATACACAATGTTTTTCTTTGATTTGACCTAGTGACCTAGTTTTTGACCCCAGATGACCTCTTTTCAAATTCAGCCTAGATTTCATCAAGATAATCATTCTGACTAAAATTCATGAAGATTAAATGAAAAATACTGCCTCTACCGCATACACAATGTTTTTCTTTGATTTGACTTAGTGACCTAGTTTTTGACCCCAGATGACCCATTTTCGAAATCAAGATTATCATTCTGACTAAAATTCATGAAGATTAATTGAAAAATACAGCCTCTATCGCATACACAATGTTTTTCTTTGATTTGACCTAGTGACCTAATGTTTTACTCCAGATGATCCATTTTCAAACTCAGCCTAGATTTCATCAAGGTTATTATTCTGACTAAAATTCATGAAGATCAGTTGTAAAATACAGCCTCTATCGCATACACAAGGTTTTCTTTGATTTGACCTAGTGACCTAGTTTTTGAACTCAGATGATCCATTTTTAAACTTGGCATATATTTTATCAAGGTAATCATTTTGACCAAATTTCATGAAGATCAGTTGAAAAATACAGCCTCTATCGCATACACAAGCTAAATGTTGACAGACAGACGACAGACAGACAGACAGATGACGGACGCCGGACATCGAGCGATCAGAAAAACTCACCTCAGGTGAGCTAAAAAGCGAGCACCTTGCAAATGTCACGTGACTGTAAGAAAAAATGGCTGCCAAAATGCAGTAATGGTAGTAATGTAGAAAAATGATGTGTAATTTAGCAAAATGGGGAATAATGAATAAATAAATTTAATACTAGAGCTTAAATACTTGCACAATGACATGTTTTATTGTGTATAAAACATTTTCTCCATAAATTTATGAAAACTATTATATTGTATGTAGTAAAACACATTATCTATGTAGCATTCAAAGCTTAGTACGGCGTACTGATGCCCTGTACACCTTGTAGAAGTGTAATGTATGTTCGTGTCTAATACCAGTGATGAAATATTTGCACAACGCCATCTTGTATGGCGTATATATTATATACTCTCATGATTGATTAGACACATTAATTTATATATGGTAAAACACATTGTCTAGATAGCATTCAGGGGAATATACAGTTGACAATATAAGTATTTAGAAAGAGTTTAATGAAAAATATTAACTGGCTGAAAATTTGAGAAAATCGAACTAATAACAAAAAGATATGACATTTTAAATGTTATCAATTTAATGAAACGGCAGAAATTTTAAATAATGCAGCGTTTCCTCTCGTTTACACTTGTTGGGTTTAACGTCGCATCGACACAATTATAGGTCATATGGCGGATTTCCAGCTTTGATGGTGGAGGAAAACCCCAGGTGCCCCTTCGTGCATTATTTAATCACAACACATTGGTAGAACCACCGACCTCCCGTAAGCCAGGTGGATGGCTTCTTTTCAACGCCCCGATTGAGACTCGAACCCATATCGGTGAGGGGTCCTCTCGTTTAAAATCCCATGCATTTTTAGCTCACCTGAGCACGCAGTGCTCAAAGTGAACTTTTGTGATCGCCCTGTGTCCGTCGTCCGTCGTCGTCCGTCCGTCCGTCGTCGTCAACAATTTGACTTTTAACACTCTAGAGGTCATAATTTTGGCCCAATCTTAACGAAACTTGGTCAGAATGCTACCCTCAATACAGTCTTAGAAGAGTTTGATACTGGGTCATCTGGGTTCAAAAACTAGGTCACCAGGTGAAATCAAAGGAAAAACTTGTTTACACTCTAGAGGTCACAATTTTGACCCAATCTTAATGAAACTTAGTCATAATGTTACCCTCAATAAAATCTTGGACAAGTTCGATATTGGGTCATCTGAGGTCAAAAACTAGGTTACCAGGTCAAATCAAAGGAAAAGCTTGTTAGCACTGCAGAGAACACAATTTTGGTCAAATTATAATGAAACTTACTCAGAATGTTACCCTCAATAAAATCTTGAACGACTTTAATATTGGGTCATCTGGGGTCAAAAACTAGCTCACCAGGTCAAATCAAAGGAAAAGCTTGTTAACACTGTAGAGACCACATTTATGAATGTATCTTCATGAAACTAAGTCAGAAAGTTTATCTTAATGATCTATAGTTCAAATCTAGGTCAGGTGGGGTAAAAAACTAGGTCACCAAGTCAAATCAAAGGGAAAGCTTGTTAACACTCTAGAAGCCAGAAAATTAATCTTGATGATCTCAAGGTCCGGTTTAAATCAGGGTCATGTAGGGTCAAAAACTAGGTCACCAGGTCAAATCAAAGGCCACATGTATGACCATATCTTAATGAAACTAAGTCAGAATGTTAATCTTAATGATCTATAGTTCATGTTCAAATCTATGTCAGGTAGGAAAAAACTAGGTCACTAGGTCAAATCAAAGGGAAAGCTTGTTAACATTCTAGAGGCCACATTGATGACTGTATCTTCATGAAACTTAGCCAGAATGTTAATGATGATGATATTTAGGTCAAGTTCGAATCTGGGTCATGCGGGGTCAAAATCTAGGTCACCGGGTCAGATCAAAGGAAAAGCTTGTTAACAGTGTAGAGGCCATATTTATGAAACTTAGAATGTTAATCTTGATGATCTTTAGGTCACGTTCGAATCTGGGTCATGTGGGGTAAAAAACTAGGTCACCGGGTCAAATCAAAGGAAAAGCTAGTTAACACTTTAGAGGCCACATTTATGACCATATCTTAATGAAAGTTTTGCACACTAATCTTAAAACTGATGTTCAGTGACAATGAATATGACCTACTGACCTACTTTCTTGTTTTTGAAGCTTTAGCAAAGAAATGTGTTCAGGCAAGCAACTTTACTCAGGTGAGCGATATAGGGCCATCATCGCCCTCTAGTTTTAAATAGAATCTAAATATGTGCGACAACTTTTCATAGTTATCATGATATCTTGAAAGTAGATGCGTAATGACGCAAAATGAGAAGAATCTTCGAGGGATTTATTTATTGCTTTTCTTATGGTAGATTCAACATTAATCTGATTTGATTGCTCATTAAGCAGGCCTCCCAGCAGGGTATGGTGAAAAATAAAAGATTTTTTCTCAAGGTTATTTAAATAAAAATAAAGGTTATCTCAGGCACTTTAACGTGAAATTAAAGGTTAAATCCCTGCTTATATTCCAGTTCCTTGCTGCATTTATACTTGCATTTTCTGAACAACCGAACAACTTTTGTTTTCAATGGTATTAACCTTCCTAACTCAAGGGAAATAACTTGATTATAGAAAGTAAAGTGGTGAGTGAACACTGCCTGTCAATCTTTATTATCCAAAGTATTTCAATGCAATGGAAAAGTAACATCTGTCCCATACTTTGACGCATATTGACTCTTTGCAACAACTGACTCTTTGCTGACGAAAACAAAATACAATTTAAGTTAACTATCGTAAAAATGCATATTTCATGTGTATCTTTATTTCTCTGGTCTTTTTTATGAAAGCCATCTTGAAAGTGTGATTTGGTACTATAACGTAACACATTATTATTCTTATTATTCTAAACTTCTTCTTCTTCTTCTAAAATAATAATAATGATACTAATAATAAAATCTTTATTTAATGAAGGTAACATACAAAGTGTACACAACATGAAAATGAAACGTAAACTTATTTTCAGTATGGTCCAACAACAATACACATGTATACAAACATTAAAAATAAATTTCACAAAATCATATTTTATAAAAAAAAGTTTCAATGATCAATGTATTAAATACGAGTAAAAGCTTTCCATTCATCCATCCGACAGACACTCACATAATTATAAGAATGTTAAAGTTAATAAACAAAAATCAGCAAAACAGATAATAATAATAAAAATAAAATTACTGATATCATTATTATATGTAAAAACTGGAATAATATACATGTAACTATTTTAAGCACTGGACTGTAACATGAACAAATGTCGTTTGAAATTATTTTTGAATGTTTGTAATGTTCTCGATTCCTTAATTTCAGCAGGTATTTTATTCCAAACATTAATGCTGAAGTACGAGAACGAATCTTTAAGATAATTTTTATGGGGTGTTATACGCAAAACAAGATCCTTATTGGCTGTTGATCGTAGATTATGCGATTTATTATTTGAGACACTTAATATTTCAATCATGTAGATAGGTACCATGTTATGCATAGATTTGTCAACTATCACTGCTGTGTAATATTTATATATTAAAGTCGAATTGTTTTCTTTGTTTACTGTGCGCCCACGCGAAAAAGGCTTATCAGAACTGGTTTAATCCGGTTTGATGATTGACAGCTACTAACTAAATTCCGATATCCGGTATCCGTCCCTCCCATGTGCCGTCATAAAATGCGCTATTCCTGGACATAGCTTCTCTTTAATTGATTTAAGAAGATCACCAAAGGAACATTTTGTATCAAATTATCTTAAGATTTTGTGTGATGATTTTATATTGCAGCTCTAGCTATCATGTCATTTAATGAATAAGAAAACAAAATAATAATGATGATAAAAGATCACCCAAATATATATATGAAGCTAAAAAATTATTCAGTAAGTTCTTATTATATACTGACATGAAAAACTGACCAATCCTTCCTGGCAGCCATGCTTTTTGATGAACTTGAATAGTCTTAACAATACCCAAGGTACATCTATATGAAATTATTTCGAAATCTAAGGCATGCAGTCATCTGAGGCTTGCAGTTTCTGACAAGAGGAGGATACGAGGGGTGTTCCAAAAATAATGTCATCTGTGTTTTATTTCGCGGAATCATGCCATGTGTACACAAAACCACCACGTGTCGATAGAATGATCACTGAATCGTAACATAGGTAAACAACTCGCTCACACGTTTACTGACTTTTGTACAGTGTACATTGCTTTATAGCGTATTCATTACACTTTACACAAAATGGATGGGAAAAGAACTGAAAATGTGCTTGAAAATAGGGCCTACTTAAAAGGTAGGTCGCCACTCGGCATGAGGCCTGTAGATATTTACCGTGTGGTGTGCGACATTTATGGGGAGGGTCAAATGTCTCACAGGACTATTTGTAGGTGGGTAGCTAAATTTAGGACCGTACAGCAGCAACTCAAATATCCTGCTCGCACAGATCGTCCTGCAACAACTACGTCGAAAGGTAACATCGACATAATTCGCAATTTGCTAAGAATTTATGCCCGATTCACCGTAGGGCAAATGGCCCGAATGACAATCTTGTCGTTAGCACGAGCTCATGGAATGTTGAAGAAACAACTAAAACTTAGAAAAATAAATGCAAGGTGGATACCCCATTTGTTAAGAGATGGACAAAAGAGGGACCCGCGTAACTATAGCAAAAAACTTCTGAACATGTACCCAAAATACAGCAAAAAGCTTTTTAGCTCATCTGATTTTTTGAGAGAAATAAAAGGTGAGTTATTGTCATCACTTGATCGGCGTCGGCGTTGCCTGGTTAAGTTTTATGTTTAGGTCAGCTTTTCTCCTAAACTATTAAAGCTATTGCTTTGAAACTTGGAACACTTGTTCACCATCATAAGTTGGCCCTGTACAGCAAGAAACATAATTCTATCCTGCTTTTTGCAAGGTTTATGGCCCCTTTTGTACTTAGAAAATATCAGATTTCTTGGTTAAGTTTTATGTTTAGGTCAACTTTTCTCCTAAACTATCAAAGCTATTGCTTTGAAACTTGCAACACTTGTTCACCATCATAATCTTACCCTGTACATTAAGAAACATAACTCCATCCTGCTTTTTGCAAGAATTATTGCCCCTTTTGGACTTAGAAAATCAGTTTTCTTGGTTAAGTTTTATGTTTAAGTCAGCTTTTCTCCTAAACTATCAAAGCTATTGCTTTAAAACTTGCAACACTTGTTCATCATCATAAGCTGACCCTGTACATCAAGAAACATAACTCCATCTAGCTTTTTGCAAGAATTATGGCCCCTTTTGTACTGAGAAAATATCAGATTTCTTGGTTAAGTTTTATGTTTAGGTCAACTTTAAATTTTCTATTAAACTATCAAATCTATTGCTTTGAAACTTGCAACACTTGTTCACCATCATAAGCTGACCCTGTACAGCAAGACACATAACTCCATCCTGCTTTTTGCAATAATTATTGCCCCTTTTGGACTTAGAAAATCAGTTTTCTTGGTTGAGTATTATGTTTAAGTCAGCTTTTCTCATAAACTATCAAAGCTATTGCTTTAAAACTTGCAACTGTTGTTCACCGTCATAAGCTGACTCTGTACATCAAGAAACATAACTTCATCCTGCTTTTTGCAAGAATTATGGCCCTTTTTGGAAAATCATGGGTAGGACAACTTTTCTATTAAACAAAAAAGATGAGCGTCAGCACCCGCACGGCGGTGCTTTTGTTTACAATATAGTTACTGGTGATGAGACCTGGGTTTATTATTTTGAACCAATGCGGAATTGTTCCAACCGAATTTGGGCCACCAGAAATGCGAGACGCCAAAATATTGTCAAACGAATACGAACGGTGAAGAATATTTTGTATGTATTTTTTTTCACTCATAAGGGTCAAATCATTCAAATTCTGGTGCCAAAAGACAGTACGGTCACAGGAAAAATCTATAAAAACGTTGTTCTAAGAAAACTGAAGAAACACTACAAAAGTCGCCGCCCCAAAAAAATAGGACTTTAGTACCTCCCACTTTTGCATGATAATGCACTCGCTCGCAAGGCTGTGACCGAGTTTTTGGAGGCAGAGAAGGTTACCGTCCTTCCACACCCTCCGTTTTCGCCGGACCTGGCCCCTGCGACTAATTTCTGTTTCCTAAACTTAAATATCATCTGTCAGGAAAGAGATACATATCGAAAAATGCCCTTGGATCTGCTGTTTATCAGTATCTGATAGGTGTTCCCATAGAAGAGTATTAACAATGCCTCCAAAAGTGGGCTGACCGGCACAGAAGGTGTATTCAGGCTGACGGAGAGCATTTTGAAGGGCAGAGCAAGTTAAAATGATCAGAACATTTGCAGAATAGGTGAACCGATGCAAGTGACATTTCTTTTGGAACACCCCTCGTATACATGTAAGGAAAAGTGATCACATCCTCTGATAGCAAATGTTTTTGACAAATTTGTTTATTCATGGTCGACAGTCACCCAAGGAACATCATTTCGAATGGCTAGTAGTTAGAAGATTTTTAAAAAATTCCACTTTAAACATACATGTATATGATTATTTTACTTAATCCGAAGAATTTGGAAAAAAGAAACTTGGTAGAAGGTCAACCCAGGAATGTTTGTTTGAAACTATTTGAAAACTAGGCAAATGGCTTCTGAGAAAAGATTTATCCTTTTTTTCTATTTTGCATGCCATTGTAAGCAGATTTCTGCCTGGGCTAAAATTCGTTGAACAACTTTGGTAGAGGACCAAGTATGGAACATTCAGGCAAAGTTTCATCAACTTCTACCAAATAGTTTTAGAGATGTCGTTTGAAGAAAAGTGTGCAACACAAATGGACACCTGACAGACAGAGTCAGGTGAGCTAAACATTGCATAATTTAAAGAAGATGAAAAGTACCTAGTCACCTAAGAATATAACATTTCTGAGGAGTGGATTTGTCTCTAGTTTCACCAAATATTTCACCCAAAATAATTTTTTGGGCTCAAATAACTCTTTCAGAAATGATTATGCAATTATTTTCCAGATTATGAACTCTGATACTGTAGTTTATATTGTTAGTTCAAGTGCCTAAATAGTACTCACATCATCTCAAGTCAAAGGAAGGATGCATCTTTCCCAGACCATTGTTGATCCATATAAGCTATCAGACCACATAGAGACCATAAACACAAACAAGGATGTAGGAAAGACTAAACTCTAGAATTCGTAAACTTCACTTTATCATCCAGTTCATTGTTAGAATGTTACTTAATTACTTCAATTTGTTTTTGCTTTTTCCATTTTCAAAACAACTGTAATCGCTACAATTGCTTACTGGGAAAATAAAGGTTCAAAATGCAAATTGAAGGCCTTTAAAGTGTTTCAGCAAAATAAAAGGTTTAAAAGACACCCCCTCCCCACCTTTCCCCCCCCCCCCCCCCCCCCCCCCCCCCGCACACACACACACACACATCAAAGGGAGCCCTGTACTAAGTCTTATGATTCTAACAAATACTTTGTTACAGTTTACTGCAAAAGCCTGATTAAAGATCAGTTATTTAGCACATTGCAAAACTTGTTAAAATATTTCCCGTCAGAAGTCAGTGTTTTCATATACTTTAACATTTCCATGTAGATATATATATCGTTTTGTTTGGTTGGAAAAGTCACCAAGTGACTGTATATTATCTGTAAAGTGATAACTGCCTTGCATAGTTTATGATTTGAAACTTGTTTTTTAAGTCGTCTTAGCATCCAAATATATATTACTTTTAAACATTGTTTAGCTCACACTGAAACTGAAACGGTTTTATTTGATTAAACGCCCATTTTTACGTAAAACATATACAATTGCGTTTTACAAATACATAAAAAAAATACGTCTAAAAAATTAAGACATTCTAAATGACATATGAAATAAATGAGCATAAATATCATTGTGAATAAACTATTTAGTAAGCGTTAAACAAAAGATCGTGCATCAGATAAGATTAATAAAAATATTAGACTACTAAGATACAGTAAGATAGCTGTTTTGTTATTAAGTAAGTAGAAGTGGGTTATTGCGATATGCCCATGAGTTATTACAAACAACTATATTTTTGTATTTGCGATAAAATAGATTCGAATGTATTTACACAATAAAATCATCCAGTTCATTTTACTTTAATATCTTAAAATCACAGTCACAGTCTCTAAAACCATGCAAAGTAGTTTCCAAAATAATGAGTTTTCAACTTCTTTTTGAAAACATCTATTGTATCTGAGTTCCTTATTTCGAGAGGCAATTCATTCCAGAGTTTAATTCCAACAGTACCAATACTTCTGTCGCTGAACGTTTTGCACTTGTTGAAAGGAACAACGAAACACCCAGTAACGGAATTTGAAGAACTAGGTGGACGGATAGCTCAGTGGTTTGCACACTGGCCTTCCAATCCTGAGGTCGAGGGTTCGATCCCCGGCAGCTACTCGGGAATTTTCAGAAACGCTTTTCAGTGTTTCCCACCCAACTAGAGGTGTACTGGTCAGGAACCCAGGCAATCCTTGCATGTATCAGTGCTATACACTGGGCACGTTAAAGAACCAGGCTGTCTATTCGCAACGAGCTAGGCTAAGTTAGCCGGACAAGCCTGTATCTGATTTCTGATCTCTCTGTCGTGGGGGCTTTGTCTCACTCTGTCCTTCTGGTCAGATCGCTCTGTGGCTGTACTAGTAGAGGATGAATTATGCGCCCTGTGTGGCTGCATTTGAACTATGTAAAGCGCCTTTGAACGTGAAATTGATCATGAAAAGGGCGCTATATAAATCTGGTATATTAAAATGAAAGGGGACAGACTCTCCCTCTGCCTGATCCCTGTGATGCTTTCGCTTAATGACTCGAAACTCTTACTTTTTGACTTAATGTTATTGCACACAGCTTCTATAACTTTTAATGTATTTCCCCTCACCGGACTTGTGGGTTAATCTGTTTTGGGCCATCAAGAACTCTAGAGATGTTATTAAAAATCTAATAAACAAACACTTCAAATGTTCGACTATAAATACTTATGACTTTTCTACTCATTATATTAATTTACCACATAATCTCATAAAAGAACAAGAGGGTCATGATGACCCTGGATCGCTCACCTGAGTAAATAGTTACATGTTCCAAATGTCAAACTGATGATTTTTAGAAATTGTTTGGAAGATTTTCCGATGTACAATCAAGTAACCCCTGGGGCGGGGCCAATTTTACCCCGGGGGTCATGATTTGAACAAAGTTTGTAGAAGTCTACTAGGCAATGTTACAGATCAAAAATCTAAGATCTAGGCCTTCTGATTTATTTTTAGCAAATTTATGAAGATTTCCCTATGTACAATCAAGTAACCCCTGGGGCTGGGTCAATTTGATCCTGGGGGTCAAGATTTGAACAAATTTTGTAGAGGTTTACTAGGTAATGCTATATGTCAAATATCTAAGCTCTAGGCCTTCTGGTTTATTTTCAGAAAAATTTGAAGATTTTTCTATGTTCAATCAAGTAACCCCATGGGGCGGGGTCAATTTGAACCCGGGGATCATGATTTGAACAAATTTTATAGAAGTCTACTAGGCAATGCTATATGTCAAATATCTAAGATCTGGACCTTCTGGTTTATTTTTAGAAAAATTTTGAAGATTTTCCTATGTAAAATCAAGGGACCCCTGGGGCGGGGTCAATTTTGACCCCGGGGCCCATAATTTGAACAATTTTGTAGAGGTCCATTAGGCAATGCAACATGTTAAATATCTAAGCTCTAGACCTTCTGGTTTATTTTAAGAAAATTTTTGAAGATTTTCCTATATAAAATCAAGTGACCCCTGGGGCGGGGTCAATTTTGACCCCGGGTGTCACGATTTGAACAAATTTTGTAGAGGTCTACTAGGCTATGCTACATGTCAAATATCTAAGCTCTATGCCTTCTGGTTTATTTTTTCTTAAATTTTTGAAGATTTTCCTATAGAAATCTATGTAAAATCAAGAGACCCCTGGGGCGGGTTCAAGTTTGACCCCGGGGTCATGATTTGAACAAATTTAGTAGAGGGATACCAGGCAATGCTACATGTCAAATATCTAAGCTCTAGGGCTTCTGGTTTTTGAGAAGATTTTTTAAGATTTTCCTATGTAAAACCATATGACCCCTCGGGCGGGGTCAATTTTGTCCCCGGAGTCATGATTTGAACAAATTTGGTAGAGATCTACTAGACAATGCTTCACGCCAAATATCTAAGCTCTAGGCCTTCTGGTTTTTGAGAGGAAGATTTTTAAAGTTTTTCCTTTCGGTTGCCATGGCAACCAGAGTTCTGCATGGAATTTAATTCTTAGAATAAATTTTGCAGAGCTTCAACCAAGGAATATTCCTTAGAAGTTTTGATGAAATTGGCCTAGCGGTTTATGAGGAGATGTCGTTTAAAGTAAAAGTTTGCGGACGGACGACGGACAACGGACGCCGGAGGGTGAGTGATCACAATAGCTCACCCTCAACCTTTGGCTCATGTGAGCTAAATCTGGTATCTTGAGATAAGGCCACACCAAACTGACTACCTGTTCGTCGGATTTCCCGCACCAATTTTACGGGAAATGAAAAAAAAATATTTTAATTTTTTTTTGACCGCCCGCACCTGGTGTATTTTTTGCGCTGGGTCGAAATCAGTAGAAACGTAAAAAAAGGTGGAAATTCCGAAGTTTAAACGCACCTAGCTTGTAATTCAGGCCAGCATTTTTTAATTTTCTAGTTTACGGGAGCGCAGACCCTATTTTTTGACAAAACGAAATAAAAATAAAAGTCATTTTCAGTACTTTTATTTTCATTTTACCCGCCGACTGTCCATATTTGCTACTGTCAATACAATTTTAACTGTATGGTAGTGGTTTTGTTTCATCAAAGTGAGCAGACGCATGAAAAATGGCAGCCTGCATGAATGAAATTTTGTAAAATTAAATTAGAAAAAATAAACTAGTTAACAGACAATAATCTTTGGAATAAGTTGGTAGTGATAACAAGTATTGTAAATGAATTGGAGCTGAGTAGAAATTACAGGAGCTAAAGCTCAACATTGGGAATAATCACGTAAAACTACGAAAAATGACGTTCACTAACAACGCTGTCCAGATGTTGAAAAATCTGGCGTATCACATGTACGAGATTTGTTGTCTGTATAATATGAAATTAGGTGCTACCTAAAAAGCAGAGCTCCCATGAAAAATCACCAGTGCCCGTTAAAAATTAAAAGAGTGGTGCTAGAATTATCTGGAACTATGGATTCGTTTAGGAAGTTTATGTTCTTTAGATCTATTAAAATTATTAATAATAATTCATGATTTCTGAATGCATGTTTTAGACTGCATCAAGATTGATTCTCGACATGTGAAAACTCCACAAATATTCTGTATCTATATACTGCCAATTTCAGAATAGCTCGCCGTTTCAGTGTTTGCATCATACACTTGTAGTCACTGAGTGATATCGATTTTCTTATCGTGAGTGGCTAATTTTGTAACCGTCATTTACATAAACTCCGCCCAAGTCGCGAGTCAAGTTATGTGGGTTTTTCCCATTAATTTGTCTTAACAACACATAAATTGTCAGTCCTACAATGTATTTAAGCCGTACCTCAGAGTCAGTTTCAAATCAAACATTTTTTACAATCTGTGACTGATTACAATTACGTAAAACTGTCCCGATTAGTGTCGCATTATCTAAAAGTACTTAATTTTTCTGTCACCGATGATAAAAATCGTTAATTCATTATAGCCTCACTACAAAATGCAAGTTAAGTCAGCGCATAAAGTTTATACATGTAAAATTACACATGTGTTTTCACCACTTGGTCAGAGATCTAAGTTTACAATAGTAAATCATAGCCCGATTGGCATCACTTTTCACGTCGGAAAAACTAAAATATTTTATTTAAACATAAACTCCCCGTTGAAATACGTTACTCAAGCTATAAAGGCAATAAACAGTTCTGTGAGTTTGAGATTCTACCAAATATTGGCTTGAATTAACTGAAATATAGCCGTGGTACATGGGAAGAACCTCTGCAAGAAACGTCCAAATTTCTCAGATAAAGAGATATGACCGGTAGCAAGGCTCGAACCCATGCCCTCCCCACCCACCGAATTGACCAAATCAGAGATTACAGTTATTTCAAGTTAGCGACTAACCACTTGCTTACGGGGATAGTCACATGATGAATGGATACTACAATTCCTAGTTTAGAAATCACACGGGCACATTATTGCAATAAAGCAGAAATCAGCATTGACTTAGGGCGACGAGTTAGACTAACAGCTTATTTTTACATCCATTTTTTCCGTTTGACTAAAATGTTCATGACATCACATACTACACGGTTTCTGTATGCAGTAATAATTTGACGGATTTCTATGAAAAATGTATAATTTTTGATATGGAAGACTTTTCCAACGAAATTTCAATCGATGACAATCCTTTGTTTTAATATTTTACACATCACGCGTATATATACAGAACTTACATGTCTCAAAAGTGGACTCGTTTGAGAGAAAATATCGGTAAAAGTATTTTATCTTTAATTTCATTTAAAACTGTGATAGTAGAATTTGAATTGTAAAAGGCGATCTTGCATAGACTTTATTCACCGTTAAATTGCCTGTCACAAATACTAGAATTTAACGACCGTACCATTTGACAATATGCAGTTAATCAGAGTCACATGTGCTTTTGAAAGTTTAAAATCATAACTATAGTTTTCCTATCATATCTTGTCCAACTTCTACAATTCTGGGCGTCGAACTTTGAAAAATCGAAATATATGTAGCATTTAGACACCAGACCCAGATAGACGCATAATTATACTAGTAGTGATCTCATCACATTGTATTTTACCGACGATCGGATTACATCTCATCATATGTAGCTTTTTACCATGTAGGAAAAGAAATATGTATTAGTTAAAAACATAATTGAGCCGCACCATGAGAAAACCAAAATAATGCGTTTGCGACCAGCATGAATCCAGATCAACCTGCGCATCGGTGCACTCGACTCATGATTCTTACTGTTCGCTAATAGTTTCTCTAATTGCAATTGGCGTTGAAAGTGAACAGCATAGATCCTGACCAGACTACAGACGCACTTTGTTGGTTTTCCCATGTCGCGGCTCATATTTTTTTTTTGTATAAGTAAATGTTTCCGTTGTCATTTAAACAATGAGATTTAATAATGATAGATTCTTTATGACATTTAATTTGACGGATTGTATATATTTCAATATAAATTAACGGATATCTAACCTTGTGAAATGTAAATATTTATTACTACGTCGTTTGTTTCTGGGTGTGACTGATGAGCCCCGTTAGGCTAAGTTTCGTAATTGTATATTCGAACAGTCTTTTGATTTGCTGGGCCTTTTTTGTGTTTTCATCGTTCTCAACAACATGTATTAAAAAAGAACATATTATATTTTTCCAAAATACCTTGCACAAATATGAACTTCCGCTTTAACATGACACTGTTGTCTTACATTCAAATTAATTCGATATTGAAAATTTATCATCTAAACTAATAATATGAGACCTTGAGAAACACTCAAGGGTCCCCAGGACCTCCCTCAACAGTCACTCACTCTTGAGAATTGGCTCGACTGTCACTCACCTTTATGAATACAAATGGAATCTTTCCTGAGTAAAGACGTGACCGTTAGGCAATTTATTTGAGTGTACTCAATGAGTGGTGTTGGAGTATTGTATGTATCCTTGATAAGCCCATGGGTGTTGAAAGATATCCGTCTTAAAATTACCTTGGGGCTATATTGCAACCTGTATTTGAAAGTAAACGGTGTCGATTGTAAAGAGGTCAACTGCTACATTATCAAAGTTTATTAATAGTCATTAAATTTACAAATGATTGAAGTGATCGTTTACAAGAACTAGGAAAACAAATGATGAATTGTTTATGTTGGACTATATAAGGAGAGTTGTCATTCTACAATTCCGATACTTGAACTGTGCTTATCATTATGTAATAAATTTGGAATGAACATTGAAAATGTTGACACATGATTAGATTGAAAGACACAAAGATCTAGTTTTTAACAGACTGAAAACTTTTTACACAAAACTTTGTTTTTTAACGATATAGTGACATTGCTACAGGTATAATTGTAAAGAAATATTGTTAAAGTATAATACACAATACGAGACTGTACCTACTCAATACATCACAGTGTTTGTTGTTACTTCTCCGAATGATTTGGTTGGAAAGAATCGAACTAAGAAATAATAAGTTTTGTTGTATTTCGTTTAGTACATCAGTATCAATCATCAGACAGTTCAAATCTTTAATCTAAATAATTTTATGTGTATATGCTGCGGACGTGTCATGCACATGTATGTACGCATTATGCAGGATTATCTTGAAATAAATTCCCGCAATATTTTACTTTTGTACCTAACCCTTTACATCGTTTTTTTTGTACATTTTAAACCACTGCGATCGATAGAAATACACTTTTGGGCGGAGCAAACTACACGCGTGATCCTCTCACGACAGCTACGTAATTTATTACATACGTTTGTAAACGCCCATTCGGCGAGCTTTTCTGAAATTGGCAGTAATCAAAAGAAAGTTTGGTATAGATTAACATCTGCACCAAGATAAAGAAAAAAAACGTATTTGAATAATTTCTGTTATTCTTATAACAACGTACTGCATCAACAATTTTACATAACTTATTATCATACTGGAAACCAGTCACAAAATGATAACTGCTTCAAACTGAAAAGCTTGAACTTTGGACATTTCAAACCTAACAGAATCTCATTAGGCCAATAGCCAAGGGAGTTCTGTGTCTTTGCATGTGAATGTTGGGCAATGAGGACTTAATGTAAAAAGTTAATGTTCCAAATTCAAAGTTAATAGAAATTAGAATTTACGTAATCCAGGAAATGACTATTGTAATTCTTTTAAATGTCATTATTGTCAAATTTTGGTTCTTTTTGGAAGGAAGAATGTGTCCAACTTTCAGTCAAAAATACTGCTATAACAGACGCCTGGTATGAGAAAATTACAATCATTTACATGACTGTACAAAGCTTGTTTTAAACCCAAAAGTGGTTAATCTTTTAGCACTATAGAATAGGGATGGCAGTAAGAACCTTTTTGATGTCTGTTTTTTTTTCTTTTCTTTTTTTTGGATAAACTCTGGTCAGTGATTTTAAAGCTAATGGATGAAATATATGCGAACGGGGAGAAGAGCATTATTTGCTTTTCACAGTTTAATGCCTGTATATTTTGATCCTAAAGCTTTTCTTCTTTTTTAAGTTATGTCTACTGACTACTACACAGGCACTACAGTGGAACCTGACATCAAAACTAAACACATGTTGAATTTCACATGAATGACTTTAGTTATACAATATTTTCAAAACTCAGAATAATACAAAAAAATGAAATAAAAACAAAAATTTAAAAAAAAGTCTGTTCCAGGTGAGGTTCGAACTCACGACCTTTGGTTTACAACGCGAACTCGCTAACCACTACACCATTGTAGAGTTATGAAGTCGCAAGACAAACATAAATATATATAATAAAGTTCAGTAATGGCAGCGTGACGAAAGTCGTTTCAAAATGAAAATATTGTGTTTTATTTCTTTTTTTCTTCGTAGAAAATGTATTTAGCATTTATTTCTTATTATCAAACGCTCATTTGCATTTTTATTCAATATTCAAAGCAGTAAGCGAGACGCTTTTGTCAACTGTAAACAGTAAGCGTCTACTGACGTGTTTACTGATTAATTACTATGTGCATAGTGTACTTGAAAAAATCCGAACAACACCGATTCCAAAAAGTACCACGAATTTTCAACTCGATAGTATACACAGTTAGATCTCTCTGTTCATTTTCTTTTTCATACGTTTAACCGTAATGCGACGCTGTCGGCGCCGCTTTGCGGCGCCGGTAGCTCTGCTATTATAATTGGACAACGATCAAATTCATGTGGGACTGCCAGAAAAATACCACAATTAATAAAAAGGAAAAACACAAAGAAATGGCGAAATGGAAGAGCAAACTGAGTATCAGCTTTTAAAAACATTTTTTTCTTTGAAGTATTGAGAGTCTTTTCCTTTGAAGTATTAGGGGTCAGAGAAGAAAAAAATAAGTAATATCACAATTGTTAGTAATTATGTTTAAAACAAACTGCATTTTCAATGTATAATGATTAATGTCCCCTGCAAATGCAAACACGTGATAAAAAATTCAAACTAGTCCAAATAATTTGACGGTCACATTAATGATTGTTTTATATTTCTGTCGGGCAACCTAACCGAGTGGAGATATTGCGCATATGAAAAGCTTACCTCAATATTCCGAGGATCAAGTCGAATTAGTTTGAATAAACTGCTAACCAGGTACCCTAACTCAAAAGATAATTATCAAACATGAAACTCCTGGCAATATTCTCATGTCCACTTAAGTATACTAATAAAGAAGACCCATTGAAAGTATGTATGGGACAACCATTCAGCCACTAATTGCCGCATGTGCCTTTTACACTGAAGAACACAATAAAATATCCAGTAATAAATGTATTTTCGGACTCCTAACTTACTACGTCCAAGTCCCATTTCAGTGAAGAGTCTTTTCTCCGAAACTGTTGTTTCAGCATCAGCCGATGTTATTTTGTACACATTTTTGCTGAACCAAAATTAAGATTGTTTCGGCTTGTCATACAGTATAGATGGAAATACACTTTATTTGGTGTTAAACACGACATAAGCGATAATTACTCCTTTTTTTATTTCATCGCTCTTCGCTCGCATCAATAAATGATGATTTGAAAAAAAAATATTTTAATTTTTTTTTCGCTCGCTCGCCCCAAATGTTTTTGAAAAAAATCCGAAGAACAATACATCAATTTGGTGTGGCCTAATTGAGAAAACATTTGCAAGAGAAAACGTTAATCATCTGACATGTAATAAAACTAGAGCATTCTTTTCTAATAATGAATATACGAGATACACCCTATGGTGTTGTGATCAGGTTTTTGAAGCTCTAAGGTTACTATTAGATAACATAAAAGAGACTATTTTAATTTTTAAATTGTCAGCTGCCTCCACATTGATGGAGATTTCCCTCGAGCAACATAATACGGTTGCTATATTTTACAACTTATTTATTTGCAAGAAATCTTTACATCACCAACAAATTATTACAACTGGGTTACCGTTATCATAAATGGATGGTTTTCACTAAATATTCCTACAGATCGTCCTAACTGTTAAAGAAATATAAACTAATCTTAAAACACTTTTAAAACTTGGTCTTACACAAACTTAATACTATGGAGATGTAGTTTATAAAATTCAGAAAAATAAACATAGTCCTTATTTTAATCAGATATTTGTAAAATGTGTTAAAAAGTTTAGCACAGTGCATGTTTGGTGATTGACCCCTCTACAGTTATTCGCTACGCTTTTCTATTTCTCCTTAATCGTACAATAAACGGACGGTGGGAGTGGAATTTTGTCTTGCAGCTTTCTTAGTCGTGCACTTAAAAGTTAAGCTATTGGTGCTCTGACTTCAGCAAGTTGTTGAGTACCTAAGTGTAATTATACCTAAGATTGATCCTATTTTATGTTTTACTTGATATTATCTGGTATTTTGTCACTAATGTTAGAGCCTTTCTCAGCGGGAGTTATTTTATATACATTGTGTTGTCTAACTTGTTGAAAATAGGGTAAGTGCGGGATTAGCATGCCCTAAACGCTTGTATTTTGTGCTGCGTATTTTGTTGTTATGTTGTAAGCGTTTCTTTCCTCTTTCTCCTCACTGCCCCCATCGCCCCTTCCTATCCCTTCCTCTTGCATTGGCGCCTCCTTGCTTTTGCACCCCATCTACTTTTACTATGAGTACGTTATCGTGCCAACCTTAATTTTGGCTGTTTTTAATCTTAAATAATTTGGTTAAACACTCATTGTGTAAAGGTGAATAACAAGATACTGCAGTTTTTAAAAAATGTTCTTGTCTTTTAAATACATTATTTTTGTTGACAAAGTATACAATGCAAAGATTGCAAACGGGTATGACTTTAATTCTAACTGATATTTACATTAAAAAAATTGCCTTCAGATTAGGAAAATCGCTTAATTGCAACCAAATTGACAATACTGAAAAATTTGCAACACTGCCAACGCCCCGCTATTCAAAATTGATATGCTGCTGCCATCTCTTATTATGAAACGTTTTACAGACTACTGACACTATTAACGACGGACATGCCTATGTTCGTTTATAGTTATGAACATTCCAGTGACAATTTACCTGGTCACGATTATAGGTACAGTATTCCTTAACCTGTGTATAACTATGTACAACAATGTAATTATTTTTTACATGTTAAAAGATTGTCACTCAAATTCATTGTCATATATCTCAAAATGAAGAATGTCATATATCTCAAAATGAAGAATTTGTAAAATAGCTTTGCCCAGATTTCTACTCAGATGTTTTTAAATTTAACTGTATACAGCAATAGACATAAAAGAATACGTTCTGCTATGTATCCTCTTAGAACAATGTGCAATTTTGTATTAATATCATAAATATGCAATATCATCATGTACCGTTAATAAGCTTCTCTGAATCATATAGTATATGTTATCAATCATTCATATACACAGTTCATTAACCACTGAAAGCTCAGCAGCTTCCATATCATTCTTGCTCTACTAAGGCATTGAATGTATGTGTGTGCAATATGCGGTGCTTACATTTCCTTTTTCTGTTTTAGCTGTTACAATAAATTCGGATTTTTTATATTTGAATTAATGCGAAAATGAAATATTGTGATTAGTTTATTTGCATCTATAATGTCCTCACATGGAAATTGATACAGTGGCAATAATGGTGCTGACAAAGGTTTTTCCATTAGGTAAATAACACCTCCGTGCTCTGTTCTACTGTTTAGAAAGAATGTTCCGGACATTATGTTTCTCAGATGCCTTGCTTTTAGTAGACGGATTTTAATTTGGTTAGAAGCATGTATAACTTTTCCTTATGCCTTATCCGTAACATTCAAGTCAGACCAACTAATTTCTAGTTCCGGTCGAAATAGTCCCGACATATTCAAATTGCTTATGATATGCGGATGCTCTTCGCTGTAATAATTTAGACAATTCTGCAAATATTCTCATGCTAACTTTCTTTACTTTCCATAACTTAACTAACTATACTATATCCCTATCCCAATATTTGCGTGCTCAGATTTCAGTCTTTGCAATATATTTTGTTTATTGAATTTGTTCTTATTGTATTGACGGGACTGCCCTTACTGAATACGTATGCAATAGCATAGTACCTTTCGTTTTCAATTCATTTACTTTGAAGATTATTGCAATCGTATTTAAGACTGCCAGCGCTACAGCTATAACCGTTAAATATGAATTTATAATCAATCACTGTATCTTCTTCAAAGCGAGGTCTTCACTTAAGTAGGCATCTAAAACAGAACTGTATATAACGGTATTGTTTTAGCCCTTTCAGCAATTTGCTTCAAGCTTAGATCAAATTTTTTATCTTTTGATTTTAAATACGAAAGTATCCTCTTGAATACTTTTATTTTTGGTAAAATTACCAAACGTTCCTCCTCTAATGAATTATTTGTCAATACCTCGTTAAGGGGGAATAGCACTTTGTAATTTATTTACAACCCGCATATGATTTTGATACCATATTAAAGTAGAAGTTATCCCCTGCATAAATGTGTAACTGTTTTCTTGGTTATAAGTGAAACTTTTTAGCTGTGACGTCGCAAACATTAACATGCACATCTGTTTTGGTGCTACGTTAAAAAGGCGATAAAACTCGGTTTATTTTCTCTCATTTGTTTACTTTCAATTTACAGCAATGAAACACACATCTTAATGTGTGTTATACAAAGACAGAATTTGTCACTTTTATTTTCAAAATGAAGGAATAAAATGAAAGAATAAAATGAAGAAAAACGACATTCTCAATTTTTTAGATTTTTTTTTTTAAATCGCATACACGTCTAATTAATGGAAAAAAACGGCTCGAATTCTTTTGCCAAGTTTTTATATTTTTAAGATAAACATTATGTTTGATAGAATATTAAAAATTAAGTACTTTTATCATCCAGTTTTTCTAATTAATGGTTTATTAAACATATCCGTCAGTAAAAAATGACGTCAAAATATAACGCATAAAACTCTATTTGATTAACGTTGCGTCAATAGAATCATATGGATGAACATACACAATACGTTTTCACTCACGGCATATGAGTATCAAGCTTTAAGTACTTTTGTATTTATGTATTTTTCTTTAAACAATTACTTAATGTTTGATGTATATATGCATGTATAACATATTATGTACTGTTCCTGTGTGGAGGTAATAAAGAATTCTATTCTATTTTCTATTTAGATTCTGAACAAAAGTGAAAAATGTCTTGCGTATCATAACTTTGTTTTTAGAATAAATCAGAAATGGCTATTGTGTAACAACTGTAAAATGAAAAGAACACACGCAGTATCAGCATTAACTCATTTTCATAGCAACTGGGAAAATTGTATTATTGCATTTGATTAAAATTCGATATAGGTTGCTCCACGCAATATCGATGCCATCACATACTGTTACACGTACGTGCAGTGAACTTCTCTTATGTTAAAAAAACACGTGCTTAAATTTTACAAATAAATTTCATCTTTTTGCCCGCTACACATAGCTACAAGTATAACATATCAGATTTATGTTTTACAAGAAATTTTAAGCGTGTACAATGAAATTGCACAAGCTGTCGTATTCTGAATTTCGACAACTCGGGAGTTTATAGAAATATGAAATTTAGAAATGAAATGCTACTCTTATATGTCACTTACAACAATGCTGAAACGTACACTAAAATTGCATTTGCTACAGTACATTTATATTTCATATCAAAATATGATGAAAATGAGTTTATTATTTTTTACCTGTTAGTAACACTAGTACTTTTTCCGATCTTCTCAGTTAATATTGCACGTATTCCCTGCTTACGTCACGATAATGTGTCAATTAAGCATTTCGTCCTGTTGGAAAAAAAAGTTGCAAATAATTTGAATATTGACATACTTTTAATGTCTTTATTCTTTATAGAAAAATCCCTGTCTACAAACAAGTTCGGACTTTAGAGATTCTATATTTTAGGATAGCACTGTATCATGTGATGTTATGTTTAGGAAAAATACATTTATATTAGATTAAATCATTTTATCTCGAGCCCACAACATCTTATCTCGAGCGCATGACATCCTATCTTGTGTGTTCGACATCTTATCTAGTGCGCGCGACATCTTATCTCCTGCGCATGACATCTTATCTCTTCCCTTAAATAATTCACAAACGAGAGCATGGGGTCTCCGCCATCATCTAAAGCTGGAACGTCGCTATATGACTAAAATTGTGTCGGTGTGACGTCATTCCCAACATCCGTCTGTTGCCTCAGTGTGATGATTTTTGTGAGCACGACCTTTATCTAACCAACCTCAGTCAAGTGTGACATTTACTTTACAGATAAAGGTCATATGTTTGCCCGCGAGAATCGGTCTCTCTAAAAAAGCATAAAGTATTTTCAAAATATACGACAAAGTTATGGTCTGGACAAAAAATAGCCGGACAGATGGACGGACACACGCGCGCACACACACACACATGCACACATGCACGCACTCACGCATGAATATTTCCTTGTATCTATATGACATGATTTTTTTTGTTATTTAAAAGTTACACATCGTGTCACTTCTGGGCTCACCGTGGATTGAAGGATGTGGGGTGGGGGTCAGGAAAGCGGGGATAGAGTAGTAACACTTCGTTGGGGACAGACAAATATATCATAACTATTCAATATTTACACCACTTTTTATCTCAAATTTGATTAAAACAATCGTATTTCGTTATTCGCATTTCGTTATTCAGGAAGGCGAAAATACAACGTTTTTATTTTATTTTATTTTTTTTTTGGGGGGGGTGGGGGGGGGGGGGGGTGGGAGGGTTGGGATGAAGGGGTGTTGATGTGCTCAAAGTGCTCAAGGTGAGCTTTTGTGATCGCCATGTGTCCGTCGTCTGTCGTCGTCCGTCCGTCCGTCGTCGTCAACAATTTGACTGTTAACACACTAGAGGTCACAATTTTGGCCCAATCTTAATGAAACTTGGTCAGAATGTTACCCTTAATAAAATCTTGTAAGAGTTTGATATCGGATCATTTTGGGTCAAAAACTAGGTCACCAGGTCGAATCCAAGGAAAAGCTTTTTAACACTCTAGAGGTCACAATGTTAACCCAATCTTAATTCAACTTGGTCAGAATGTTACCCTCAATAAAATCTTGGATGAGTTTGATATTGGGTTATCTGGAGTCAAAAACTAGGTCACCAGGTCAAATCAAAGGAAAAGCTTGTTAACACTCTAGAGGTCACAACGTTGGCTCAATCTTAATGAAACTTGGTCAGAATGTTACCCTCAATCAAATTTTGGACAAGTTCGATATTGGGTCATCTGGGATCAAAAGCTAGGTAACCAGGTCAAATCAAAGGAAAAACTTGTTAGTATTCTAGAGGTCACAATTTTGGCCCAATCTTAATGAAACTTAGTCAGAATGTTACACTATATACAATCTTGAATGAGTTTGATATTGGGTTATCTGGGGTCAAAACTTAGGTCACCAGGTTAAATCAAAGGAAAAGCTAATTAACACTCTAGAGGTCACATTTATGAACATCTCTTAATGAAACTTGGTCAATTGTTAACCTTGATGATTTTAGGTCAAGTTTAAATCTGGGTTAGGTAGAGTTAAAAACTAGGTCACCAGATC